>NC_054708.1:934381-1023259 GCF_016097555.1 Gigantopelta aegis | reverse complement strand
GTGGTGTTTGATAACAAATATATGAAGTTATTTGATGCGAAACCGAATGCGATTCGAATATTTGGTATTTGCATTAAGCAGTTTTTTTTATCAGTTTCCAACATTGATTTAACAGACATTTTGGAAACGCCTTCAAATTTTATTTTGCCACCTTGGTGTATCAAACAACCAAAAATGTATTCGATCTTGTGCATCTAAAAAAGGATCGCACAGATGCAGTTATTTTATAAACAACATTTTATGAAAATCCAAGAGAGGTACCGTGATTACATTCCTGTTTACACAGACGGATCACGGGATGGGAATTCTGCGGCTTGTGCTACAGTTTTCCCATCAGACGCAATAATTTCCATGAGATTGCCCGATTCAGCATCAATCTTTACTGCTGAAACCTGGGCAATCATTAAAGCCCTGGAACAGATTAGGGATTCATTTGTATCCAAATATATTATTTTGACAGACTCACTTACGAGTCTCCAAGCTCTACAGTACATGAAATATGGAGCACCCGATGGTTGGAATGGTGATACGAAAGTGTGTCTTTTTATCAATTGCCAATAAAGATGTTATATTTTGTTGGGTAGGCTACCCAGCCATATTGGCATTAAGGGTAACGAAAAGGCAGATGTTGCTGCCAAGTCTGCTTTGAACTTGCCCCGTGTCCATGTTGGTGTCCCCTACAGTGATTATAAATTTCATATTAAACAATTTATTTTTTCGATTTGGCAAGATGATTGGGACGGTGCGGTTGCGAACAAGCTTCATTCTGTCAAGCCAGTCCTGGGAGAGTGGCAGTCATCTTACAGGCGGTGCAGGAAGGATGAAGTAGTCTTGTGTCGTGCCCGCATCGGCCATACATATTTGACACATTCATTTATTTTAAAGAAGGATCCTCCTCCTCAGTGTGAACATTGTCAGTGTATGCTGACTGTGCGCCACATTTTGGTGGAGTGTGATCATCTCAAGCCGACGAGAAATGATATATTTGGCAACAGAAATGTTTTGGAATCCTTTAAATTCTATCCAGAATTAATTGTAAAGTTTTTGAAACATTTTGACTTCTATACAAAGTTTTAAGGTTTACTTATCTCGATCTTATGTATTGTATTATACTTATCCCCACAGCTCCTTACACTGTGGTTTTACATAAATATATATAAATAATATTTTCATATACTTACCATTTGTGACACCCAACAGCCGATTTGTATTTTTGTGCTGGGATGTCGTTAAACATTCATTCATTCATTCATTCATTTACATATCATTTTCTTTTCAAATTTTTCATTAGGGACATTTACTAATCAATTCTAAATTAATTAACAACTACCATTTATCTGTTTACAGTTGTTTGGCAATGTCTTAAACTTGCATTTCAAATCTTAATGTGATGTAGTTGCTTGATTTGTTTCTATGCGTATGACTAGGAATTTATAATTAATTTGGTTAAATTGAAGTAAAGGTTTAGCTAATTATTCAGTCACAGAAGTTGTTTTATGATGGACATGAGAAGTTTTCCCAATAAAATTCATCATTGACTAAAATGGTTGTATGCTAATGCCCCATTTTTGACGATGTACATGGTGAAAACAATGGACTTAACTGTCACAACTATGTACTGCTCGTAATGGATGGGGCAGGATATGCTCACGTTTTTAGAACTGATTTCATCAATATTTGCTATCAAACATGCAGGTTTTGATTTTCCAAACCAGTCTTGAGGGTAACATTTTTGTATGGTTGGAAGGATGTATTGTCTTGGGAGAGACCATTCTGCAGGTTCGGTGGGAAGGATGTATTGTCTTGGGAGAGACCGTTCTACAGATTCGGTGGGAAGGATGTATTGTCTTGGGAGAGACCGTTCTACAGATTCGGTGGGAAGGATGTATTGTCTTGGGAGAGACTGTTCTACAGGTTCGGTGGGAAGGATGTATTGTCTTGGGAGAGACCGTTCTACAGGTTCGGTGGGAAGGATGTATTGTCTTGGGAGAGACTGTTCTACAGGTTCGGTGGGAAGGATGTATTGTCTTGGGAGAGACCGTTCTACAGGTTCGGTGGGAAGGATGTATTGTCTTGGGAGAGACAGTTCTGCAGGTTCGGTGGGAAGGATGTATTGTCTTGGAAAAGAAACAGTTCTGTAGACTTGGGTTGGAAGGATGTATTGGGAGAGGAGCACTTCTGTAGTTTCGATGCGAAGGATGCCTTGTTTTGGGAGAGACTTCCGTAGGCTTGATGGGAAGGATATATTGTCTTGGGAGAGAAACAGTTCTGTAGGTTTGGTGTGAACGGAAGGATGTATTGTTTTGGGAGAGGATCAGTTCTGTAGATTTGGTTGGAAGGATGTATTGTCTTGGGGGAAAAAGGCAATTGTATTGTGTTTTTAAGAGTTCTGTAGGCTTGGTTGGAAGAATGTATTTTCTTTGAAGAGCGGCAGTTCTGTGTTTTGATTGGAAGTATGTATTGTCTTGGGAGAGAAGCAGTTCTGTAGGCTCGGTGAGGATTGTATTGTGTTGAGAGAGAGAGAGTTCTGTAGGCTTGTTTGGAAGGATGTATTGTCTTAGGAGAGGTAGGCTTGGTTGAAAGGATTTCTTAGGAGAGAGGTAGTTCTGTAGGCTTGGTTGGAAGGATGTACTGACTTGGGAGAGGAGCAGTTCTGTATGTTCGGTGTGAAGAAAATATTTTCTTTGGAGAGACTGTTCTGTAGGTTTGGTTGGAAGGACGTATTGTATTTGCGAGAGGAGCAGTTCGGTGTGAAGGACATATTTTCTTTGGAGAGACTGTTCTGTAGGTTTGGTTGGAAGGACGTATTGTATTCGCGAGAGGAGCAGTTCGGTGTGAAAAACATATTTTCTTTGGAGAGACTGTTCTGTAGGTTTGGTTGTAAGGACGTATTGTATTTGGGAGAGGAGCATTTATGGAGGTTTGGTGTAAAGGATGTATTATTTTGAGAGATGAGCAGTTCTGTGAGAAGGATGTATTGTATTGAGATAGACAGTTCAGTATGTTTGGTGGGAAGGATGTGTTGTCTTAGGAGAGAGGTAGTTATGTACGCTTGGTTAGAAGGATGTATTCTCTTGGGAGAGACGTAGTTATGTAGGCTTTGTTGGAAGGATCTGTTGTCTTGGGAGAAGAGCAGTCCGGTATGTTAGGTATGAAGGATGTATTTTTTGGGGAGACAGTTCTGTTGGTTTGGTTGGAACATGTATTGTCTTGGCAGAGAGGCAGTTCTGTAGGCTTGGTGCGAAGGATGTATTTTCTTTGGAGAAGCAGTTCTGTAGGTTCGGTGAGAAGGGTGTAGTCTTTTGAGACCGTCCTGTAGGTTCGGTGGGAAGGATGCATTATCTTGGGAGGGAGACGGTTCTATAGACTTGGGAAGGATGTATTGTTTTGGGAAAGAAGGATGTATTGTTTTGAGAGAGAATTTTGTAGGTTTGGTGGGGAGGATGTATTGTCCTGAGAGAGACAGTTCTGTAAGTTCAGTGCGAAGGATGTATTGTCTTAGGAGAGTAGACAGTTCTATAGGATTGGTGGGAAGGATGTATTGTCTTGGGAGAGTAAACAGTTCTATAAGATTGGTGAGAGAGATGTATTGTCTTGGGAGAGTAGACAGCTATAGGATTGGTGGGAGGGATGTATTGTCATGGGAGAGTAGACAGTTCTATAAGATTGGTGAGAGGGATGTATTGTCTTGGGAGAGTAGACAGCTATAGGATTGGTGGGAGGGATGTATTGTCATGGGAGAGTAGACAGTTCTATAGGATTGGTGGGAGGGGTGTATTGTCATGGGAGAGTAGACAGTTCTATAAGATTGGTGAGAGGGATGTATTGTCTTGGGAGAGTAGACAGCTATAGGATTGGTGGGAGGGATGTATTGTCTTGGGAGAGGAACAGTTTTATAGGCTTGGTGGGAAGGATGTATTGTCTTGAGAGAGAGGCGGTTATGTAGGCTCAGTAGAAAGGGCGTATTGTCTTCGAAGATAGGCAGTTCTCTAGGCTCTGTGGAAAGGATGTATTGTCTTGGGAAAGAGACAGTTCTGTAGGTACCGTGGGAAGGATGTATTGTCTTGGGAAAAAGACAGTTCTGTAGGTACTGTGGGAAGGATGTATTATCTTGAGAGACCGTTTTATAGATGAAGTCAGAAGGATGTATAGGTTCGCTGAGAATTCTATTATAATGGAAGGTAAGGTGAGTTCAGCTGATACAAAAACCCATTCGGTACCAGACCTGATATAAACGACTTTCCCCTTCTCACTGAATATCTCACGACACAAAAATCAAAACATACGTGTGCCATGAAAATGCTAAGAGACGGTCGTTTCAAAACAAAAATTATGTATCAGTGATCACACACCCCCCCCCCCCCCACCCCCCTTTGAAGGTGACAATATATGTGTCCCCTCCAATTGCTGGCAACTTCCATCAATTCAAAACAAAAGCAAAGCACAACAAAATAACAAACAACGATAATAAAAAATTTGTTAGTACAATTAAAATTGCAAAAATGTAATTATAGCCTCCCCTTCCCCTAAAAAATCGTTTATTTTGCAATGTACGACGTTTATGTGGTAATTTGTTTACTCTCCACAAGCTTAAATTTGAACTTCGTACGTTTTTACCAAAAAAATTAATACATTTTGGTTGGTTACGTTTTGTAAACGAATTGTAAACTAATGTTTATGAGTTTTAGGGTACTTTTTAACCAAAATATTTATAGATTTTGGTAGGCAGGACCTACGTTTTTACCAAAATTGGGTACGTTTTGGTTAGGTATTCTACGTTTCTGTCAAGAGGGTCGAGACGTGGCCCAGTAGTAAAACGTTCCTTTGATGCGCGGTGGGTTTGGGATCGATCCCGGTCAGTGGGACCATTGGGCTATGTATTGTTCTCAGTCATGTCATGTCATAGGGTTTTACGTGCACATTCAGAACAAGCTGTTGTAGCGCACGCCTGTCGTGGGCACAAGAGCCGGCCTTGGCCGGCTCCTCCGTCCATGACAGGAAATGTTCTCAGTGGACCACGACTGGTATATAAAAGGCTGTGATATATGTGGTATCATGCTTGTGGGATGATGCATATAAATTATATCTCTTTCTAATGGAAAAATATAGAGGGTTTTCTCTGTAAGACCACATGTAAAAAATTACCAAATGTTTGTCTTCCAATAGCCGATGATTAATAAATCAATGTACTCTTGTGGTGTGATTAAAAAAAAACACCTTTTCTGTCAAGATGATAATTAATGATGGTCTGAAACCCAAATATTGTATTACACTGTTTCTTATCGTATGCAATACTGGCGTTAGTGTTGTGAAGAAAAGCGTAGCAAATGAAACGGTACCATTATTTATTGAGAAGTGCAAACTTCTTTGTGCAAGATTTATGTCAGGTATAGTTCGTTGTGCATTTTAGAACACTTTTATATTTAATCGACACAAAAATGAAGATGTTTGGTATAATATCCGCCCGGTCCCCTCCATTATTATTTTTAGTTAGGGTTGAGGGTTAGGGTTAGGGTTAGGGTTAGGGTTAGGGTTAGGGTTACGGTTACGGTTACGGTTAGGGTTAGGGTTAGGGTTAGGGTTGGGGTTGGGGTTGGGGTTGGGGTTGGGGTTATGGCTGGGGTTAGGACTAGGGTTGGGGTTAGGACTAGGGTTGGGGTTAGGGTTGGAGTTAGGGTTGGAGTTAGGGTTAGGGGAAGGGGGGACCGGGCGGATATTTTTCCCATGACGGCACATAAGTCTGCGCAGCAAACATCAAAACAACCACTTCTGTCGCTAATGTTTACATAAAACAGCAACAAACAATGAATCCGACTTTTTACAAGTTCTAAATAACAAACACTTCCTGTTATAGTCTGTTTCAGAAACATTTAGATTGTGCAAATGAGATAAATATAAATGGTGTTCCATGCTCCTTAGTTTGGACAACACAAAATGACAATATTAAAAAAAGCCAATGTAAAAATATTTGATAATTATTCACCAAAGATTTATATTATTAACTGTGTAAATGAACACAAATAGTGTTCGTTAGACATATAGGACAATCAATGATAATTTTGAAACAGACTATAGCTAAAATAGGCCATGCTGTCAGTGCAATCTTCAAAGTCTGTGTGCAGCCATTTTGCTTTGTGTCACTCGGAGGGAAATTCAAAGTATGCTTGGATGTTTACGTTAACAGATTAAATAAGACATACATTTGATTTATGGATTCATAAATTACAATACGGTATGTATTGAAGCTTCTATGTAAATTTATGTAAGTTGATATGCAAGGTTGAAGGTTGATCATTACAATGTTGACAGACACGTGTTGACAGGTGATAGAAAAACACGTTTTGTGAATTAAATTAACGTTGTTTGTTTGTTTACAAACATACCCCGACACTTGTTTCGAGACGTAATGTAACGTCATTAACGTGCGCAGACTTTTGTGCCGCGCAGACTAAGGTGACATGAGTGTATATGTTATTATGTGCAATATTTTAAAGAACCCCCTCCCCTCACACCATCCCAGTTCCTACAGGCCTGGTGTATTTTATATTAATAAGTACAAAGACTAGCCTACACAATGATATTGTCGATAGGACATATTAGTTATAAAGTGCTTTGGTGTGTGTGTGTGTGTGGGGGGGGGGGGGGGACCGTTTTTATGCAAATTTGCAAAATTGGCCTCTGTAATATCCATTGACGTGTCATGTTTACATCTATGCTGATGAAATATTAAAAGGTCCATTTGCTTCAGTTTACATGCTTGTTGTATGCTATATATGGCATTGTTGTTGTCCTTGTTATTAAAATAATGCGTATTTTGTTATTAAAATGTTTTAAAATAATGCGTGTTTTGTGCTTTTTTAAACAGGTTTTAACATAACATATCGATGTCTGTTCTCGTTACAGCCAGTTTAGGGCAAAATACATGCAGTTTTCTGCTGTCTGCCATTTTGTTTTTTTATGGAATACTCTTCAAGAGGGGTGAAAGACTCTAAAATATTAATATAAAATCAATGATCTCTAGTGGTATCTTTAAACAATCAAATAATATTAATAATAATAAAATAATATGACGTCATCACATTTGCATTTATATCATAACATGTTGTTACATACAACGGTTGTTAGATTAAGTCATATCCTTTCACCCCTCTTGTAGAATATTCCATAAAAAGTCAAAATGGAAGCCGGCACAAAATTACATGCTTTTTGCCCTATGCGATCTCAGCGAAGTCGATACAGGTGACATGGTTATCATCTAGTATGTGGAATCCATGCCATTGTTTTTTTTTCAAGATTTCTGTCTGGACAAAATGTGGGTAAAATCTAACGATAAATAAATTTATTGTAGTTGTCCACATTTTGTTTCGGACCACCCCAATACATAGGGACGAAACGACTCATTCTAAGGGCGAAATGACTCGGGGCGAACGGGAATAAGGGCGAAACGACTCGGGGGCGAATAGGAATAAGGGCGAAACGACCCGGCGAGCTTAAGTTAGTTTGATGCCCATTGGCATTCGTTTATTTGCTTAGCCTTCGTTTCATTGAACATTTGGGGAGAAAAAGAAAGCAGTGTTTTATTTAACAATGCCCACAACACATTTTATTTATTGTTGTATGGCGTCAGACATATGGTTACGGACCACATATATTGAGAGAGAAAACCCGCTGTCGCCACTTTACGGGCTACTCTTTTCAATTAGCAGCAAGGGATCTTTTATATACACCATCCCCCAGACAGGGTAGTACATACCACTGCCTTTGATATACCAGTCGTGGTACACTGGCTGGGACGAGAAATAGCCCAAGGAAGGACTTTCGTTTGGCACTGTCACTAAGTTGACTAACCCTAACCCTAACTCTATTTATTATAAGTATTTATAATGTTCTCTATACGTGACAGTGCCAAAGGAAGTCCTACCCCAGCCGTTGAACAGTTGGACTACCATTCATTTTGTATTCTTCATTTACATTCCATTAAGGTAGGACTTTCCTTTGGCACTGTCACATATAAAGAACATTATAAATACTTAAAATAGAGTTAGGGTTAGTGACATTGCCAAAGGTAAGTCCTTCCGATAACTTTCCAAAATCTTCGAACTTGAAAAAATTAAAACTAGTTAATTTAAACATAAACTTATTTACAAGTGGTAACACAACATTGTGAATTAATTCTTCATAATTGTCGTGACACGGGTACCAAAATGTGATGCTTCATGGATCTTCAACTTTTCAAGAACATCATCATCTGTGATGGCTCAACCTGATACTATAGTACTCATCATTTTCCTCTTCTTTGATGGTTTTGGATCACAAAACATCCTGTCATTGATTTTTGAAAAGAAAGAGGATACATTTGCAGATGAATCAGCTTTGGCACCTTTGTCACATGACAATTTGGAAACTTGAAAACTTGGGCTGGGGCCAACTTCACCATGTCAACAACATTTCTGTCAAATGGGAAACTCCACATTTCCTAAAAGCAGACTGAAGATTTGCAGGTGTTAAGAGTCGCTGCGTATGCACGACAACCCAGGCGGCAAATGGAATGTTGGTCTACTCCTCGTGTAGCATGTTCGCGAATATAAATAAATCTTTTCAAATGGCCCAAAACCAGCAACATTCATTGGCTGTAGGAGGTGAGAGGTGTGTGCTGGTAGCACAAACAAAATGACGTGTCTCTTTTGCCCATTCTTCAAGAGATACAGACATGCAGATGATTTGTTGTTGTCATCGTACATAATAATCAGAATAAGTTTCTCAGCAGTGGGGTTGATGCAGTATTTGACAAAGTGCTCTGAGAGGTACTTTCTTAAAAATTTCACTGTTTAACCATCCTGATGCACTGACGGTCCCAGCAGTACCGGGTAAACAACCCTCCAGTAACTCTTCTTGCATACGTTGACCCTTTAAAATGAAATACGGTGGGATGGTGTTACCGATAGCATTGCCGCATCCTATCACAGTCATGGTACTGGATCTAGACAGCTTAACAGCAACTGGGACTTGACCAGTAGAGCCAACAACACACGGTAGTGTGTGGTTTTCCATGAGACCCTTTTCATCAAGGTTGTAAATTTGTTCTGGGCTGTTCTTCAAATTATACTGGTCCAATATTGCTTCTAAATGTTGTAATTGACGATGTAGAAACTTCTTATTACTGAATTTTATAAAAATATAGTTCACGTTGAATATTAATATATACTTATTGATTTGTTAACATTATGCGATGACCTATGTTAGAATAACATTTATCAAACGTACATCAGTGGAGGAAACAAATCGTGAGCTAGCAGTGTGTTTTTTTTTTTTAAAGCTACTAGCTTGCTACTGGTTTTGCATTTGTCACTAGCCCTGTGTTAAAAAGTACTTGCCCTGTGTGTCGGGCTAGATTTGTCGAACTCTGGGTAGGCAAAGATTTCCCCTAAGAATCCATCACATTGACATCGCCAGCAGTTCACCCACAATTAATTATCAGTTTGCCCCCTGCAAAAAAAAGAAAGAAGCAACATAGGGTTGGTGTGTCTTCACTAGGTATGGGGTCAACAACAGCTATATTATTTAATGCCGCTCCTGCTGTGACATGAGAGGCACTACGAAAGTCAAAATCCCTTTGATTTAGTCTCATCAAAATGTTGTGTATATGTTAACTGTAATCACTAATTACGTTATAGGTTATCAGACATTGTCTTTTAAGGTGCGCAGGTGCGATCACGCTCGTACAGCACACGTAATTTCAACCTGGTGAGTGTAAAAAATAATGCACTTAAACAGCGCACGTAAAATAATTTTGTATATTGATTGCCACTATTTACCGTATGTAGCTGATAGAAAGACCCTTTTAATAATACCAGAAGAAAAAAAGTGACGTGAACGGTAGCGTCCATTCAAGATTTTAATATATGACTGGTACTTATCTTTGCTATACAAATAGGAAAACACTGGTTTAATAGACATCTTCGAAGACGTACCAATCTGATCAAAACTCTTTTGCCTATTTAAGTTATTATTAATTAGAAACATTCCATTTTTGTATGGTAACAGACCACAACATCTGATAAGCCTAACTTATTTATACTGTTCATATAGTTAAGAAAAAGAAAAAGGAATTGAATTAAATAGTGTGTCTGTAGCCTACACAAATGAACTTGTTATGGAAATCAGCAAAGTCTGTAAAATTGTCTCAATTAGTTTGTTAGCCTATAAAGCTTACGCGAAGCCCCGAAAATGGCAAGCGATCAAGATTTTGAAAACAAACTGTTCCCTCTTTAGTGTTAGCCGATATTATAATATCAAATCCTGCATTTACTATGGGAATAATCCCTGATTTTAATCAGAGGCTGTGCCCACGGTAAGCATGTTTGAACCCTTGGGATATAAGCATGTTAATACCTACCAAACAAACAAATTCTACAATCCTGATCCACATAAACAGTTTTGAAATTGAACAAGAAAACCATAATTGCCAGAAGGGCTATTTGATGAAAAATCTTACTGGTCCTTCTCAAATTGTCAGTCCTTATGTCCGTCTGTTAACTTTTTCTTGTCCGGACGATATCTTGCATACAGATGCATACAGAACCATCAAACCTCACACGTAGGAACAACTTCGGATGGCGGTGTGTTGCATACTATTACTAGGTCACTGTGACCTACTTTTCACGGTCTACCGTTACTGCACATAACAGTAAATCCTTGTCCGGACCATATCTTGCATACAGATGCATACAGGATCAACAAACTTCACATGTAGGAACAACTTGGGTTGGTCCAAAACAAACTGTTCATCCATCCCATTGCAAAAATTTCACATAATTAGAATTGAATCTTGCCCGTAACATATTCATTAATATAGATATAGTTTTCCATCAAACTCCTGATGGGCGTATCATGTACCTTAACGGTACTCTTGTTTTAATTTACACTGAACTTTCCCCCCAAAATCGATGGTTGCCCAACAGACAATCTTTGTAAAATTCTTAGTCGCCCTTTGCCTGCCTGTCTTTTGCCCTTTGCCTGCCTTCTGCCTGCCTGCCAGACACACAGACAGACATACAAACAAAACCCCATATTCCCCCTTATTCTCGGTGAGGGAACCGACAAAAAAGCTGGGGTGAAGTAACAAAAAGTCGGTGGCGAAGTGACAACCAGTTGGGGGTGAACTGACAATCAGTTGGGGGCGAAGTGACAACCAGTTTGGGGTGAACTGACACTGGGTGTGAACTGGTTTCACTAGGGAAAAACTGATTGGGGGCGAACTGGTTTTGGGGCGAAACGTCTGTTACCCAAAGTACATACATGTAGTTTTGTTTTTGTAAAGGCAGTGTATATATTATTTAAAGAGTGGCACAACAGAATATGAAGGGCGGTCGACAAAACACGAAAGAGGGGTGGTATAATGTAATAGTGGGGTGACCCGCCCTGCTCAATGTAATGGTATTTAATGTTAAACATAGGATTATTGTTGTATTAGAGTGGGAATGTTTGCCTACCTCATGGTAGGCAGCAGTTCCATGTTTTTGCAATACAGTTATCTCTGACGGCAGAGAGTGATCATAACTTTTCAGATTAATGTCTGTGTAGCTCTTGAACGGACAGCAAGATACTCTAGCAAAATCCCAAAGAGCGTTCACGTAATGACAGATATGCAGTTTTGATACATTTTGCAGTTAGGAAAATATGAATGAAATCTATCCCAATCGGTTCATGTGAATAATAAACAATCTGAACGTTATGAAGGCGTGTATGCTCAAGAGAATTACCCCCCAAAAAATATTGCCTAGGAACATGACCCAACCCCCCACCTAGAAACTTGACAGTCTAGACCCACCCCAGCATAATATCCTGCATATATGTCTAGTTATGGTATTTGTCAAGAGTTACATGTGATTTTCACCAGTTGTGACAGCAGTATTTAATTAGCAGCTACTGGATATCAAACATTTAGTAATTCTTATATATATAATTATTATAAACTTAGAAGTAACCCACTACATTTTTCCAATAGCAGCTAGGGATCATTTCCCCACAGACAGGACAGCACATACCACAACTTTTGATATACCAGTCGTGGTGCACTGGTTGGGAATTTCAAAGGCAAACATTTTCTTTCAAACCACTCCCTTGCCCCATTTGTTTCTACTGATACTAAAAATGTAAGTGCCTTAAAACAATCCTTGGGGAAAGGCCTAAATTAATAAACTTTCACACGGTGGCTTTTATAAAAAAAACATTTACCTCCGTACCATGTTTTAAAAATTATCTCCATCATAGAATGAAGACTAGTTTGTATCACATGATTTGAAAGAATGGTAAAATGGCATCTTACGGTTGCTATTTGTATAAAAGTAAATCGAAATACTCTAATGCTGCATCTGACGCCATATAACCGTAAATAAAATGTGTTGAGTGCGTCGTTAAATAAATGCAATATTTCCTAATGCTGCATTTCATTTCAGAATAAATGTGTTAACATTTGTAATGATTAAGTAATGATTGTGTTTCTTTTTCAGCATGAGTAAACGAGGATTTCGAGGTGGGTTTGTTCGGAACCGTGGAGGATATCGTCAAGGCTTTCAGCAAAAACGACAGTTTGACAAGTTTGACTATGACAGTGATGAGGACATGAGAAGAGAGTCACGGATGCGGGTGAAACGTCAATTCAGAAACCAGGGGGGAGGAGATGCCTTCATGGTGAGTCCTGTTCGGTCGATGTTTTTGCCAGAAAGACATTTTTGTGTATAGCGCTATGAAATCGAATATTTACAATGTGTGTGCTGAATACAAGCACTGTTGATAGGGTGTATGGGGGACCTCCCCCAGAAAGAAAATGTGTTAGGTTTAGGGTTAGGGTTAAGAAAATCATACAGTAATGATAAGAGTAATTAATTTTGTAAAATTTTGTAACATAAAAAAATAAAATCTGCCAGAACCTTAGGGTATAACGCCATACCCATTTTACCCTAGAGCTGGTAGAAACCCTGTCTGTGTACAGATTACTTAATAGTAGTGCCTGTTCAGTCTATGTAGTACTTCATGGTGAGTCATGTTCGGTTTCCATCGCAATTCATGATGAGTTGTGTTTGGTCTATGTAGTACTGCATGGTGAGTAGTGGTCGGTCTGTGTAGTACTTCATGGTGAGTAGTGGTCGGTCTATGTAGTACTTCATGGTGAGTAGTGGTCGGTCTACGTAGTATTTCATGGTAAGTCGTGTTCAGTCTATGTAGTACTTCATGGTGAGTAGTGGTCGGTCTGTGTAGTACTTCATGGTGAGTAGTGGTCGGTCTATGTAGTACTTCATGGTGTATAGTGGTCGGTCTACGTAGTATTTCATGGTAAGTCGTGTTCAGTCTATGTAGTACTTCATGGTGAGTAGTGGTCGGTCTGTGTAGTACTTCATGGTGAGTAGTGGTCGGTCTATGTAGTACTTCATGGTGAGTAGTGGTCGGTCTACGTAGTATTTCATGGTAAGTCGTGTTCAGTCTATGTAGTATTTCATGGTGAGTAGTGGTCGGTCTACGTGGTATTTCATGGTAAGCCGTGTTCGGTCTACGTAGTACTTCATGGTGAGTTGCGTTTGGTCTATATAGTACTTCATGGTGAGTCATGTTCGGTTTACATCGTACTTCATGGTGAGTTGTGTTCTATCTATATAGTTCTTCATGGTGAGTCGTGTTCGGTTTACATAGTACTTCATGGTGAGTCGTGTTTGGTCTACGTAGTACGTCATAGTACGTAGTACGTCATGGTGGACCGGCCTTGGTGGCGTCGTGGTTAGGCCATTGGTCTACAGGCTGGTAGGTACTGAGATTTTTAATCCAGATACCGACTCCAAACCCTGAGTGAGTGCTCTGCAAGGCTCAGTGGGTAGGTGTAAACCAGTTACACCGACCAGTGATCCATAACTGGTTTAACAAAGGCCATGGTTTGTGCTATCCTGCCTGTGGGAAGTGCAAATAAAAGATCCCTTGCTGCTAATCTGAAAGAGTAGCCCATGCAGTGGCGACAGCGGGTTTCCTCTCAAAATCTGTGTGGTCCTTAACCATATGTCTGACGCCATATAACCGTAAATAAAATGTGTAGTTCATCATGGTGAGTCTTGTTTGGTCTACGTAGTACTTAAGTGTTGTGATAGTCCCCCGAAATGATCCGTCTTCTCTATAAAATAAAATGAAATTGTCCTCGCTCGTGGTAGTAATTAATTTGTTAATGAATGTTTGATCTTGAATATAGTGATTAGACACCAGAGGTAATTAATTTGTAATGAATGTTTGATCTTGAATATAGTGATTAGACACGAGAGGTTATTAATTTGTTAATGTTTCAGGATGATAATGAGTTTGGAGTGAGGTCCAGACGGGATGATCTTGACTGTGGGTTTGACCTGACACCCGTGTCTTCCTCAACTCCTGCCGCTTACCGCCGTCGTTCTGCCCTGCTGGATTCACCAGACAGCCTGACCTTGGGCTCCACTGGGGTCAGCTCGGAACTACTGGGAGGCCGTGCGAGTACACGCTGGCTTGAAGAACAGCTGCGCGTGCGCGAGACACAGCTCGCCATGACTAGCAGCCTACTTAAGGAGCAGACCCACCTGCTCTCACAGGTGGGGGGTGTGCTAAGCAGGAATACAGCCCCCATGAGAAGACAACCGGCGCCAAATTTTAACACATACTCAGAAAAGCGGCGCAGCGACAGAATGGGCAATTTATCTCAGAAACGAATTAGAACCAGTTCATGGGTAATGATTATTTATTTTGAATGTATTGAAGGCGGTTTATGGGTAATGATAATTTATTCTGACTGTATTGTTTTGGCTGTGTAGACAAAACTCACAAATATTTGAATTAATTAGTTCCAGATGCTTGAAAGCTGATTATTTCCGTGTAATGCAGGTTTCACTTCAGAGAACTCGTTCTTGAATTCCAGATTGTGTGAAACCATACAGAGCTGACTCCGTCCACTGACAAGTTAGCCAGTTGATTATTGTTATACAAAGTGGATACAACACGTTGTCTTTGATAAATAAAATGGTCCTTAAATTAACCATGTTTTAACCATTTTCAAGGAAATGCTCTCAATATCTGAAATTTGCTAGAGAAAATTTGTCCCAGTGTGAGTCCTGCTTGTGAGAAGTAACACCTGCATTCTAAGAATAAGCATTCATTTCAAAGTGGTCTGTTGGTGTAATGTTAGTCCCTTTGTTTCCGATGAAGTCTTTTGGTGTAGCACAAGTAGCCAATCAGCTGAACTTGACTGGGCATCGAAATAAGCATAATGTGACTGTCTTTTAACCCAGGTACAGATTACCACAATTAAAATACAGTACAAGTTTATACGTGTGCAATTTTCATTTATTTTCACTAAAAGCTATCTTCATACACTGATCATGAGTATCAATGTGCATTTTTATGATCATTATGCCTTCATGTTTATTGATCCTGGTTTCTGTGTAGCATTTTATGATCATTATGCCTTCATGTTTATTGATCCTGGTTTCTGTGTAGCATTTTATGATCATTATGCCTTCATGTTTATTGATCCTGGTTTCTGTTTAGCATTTACCTGGTGCATTTACCTTTACATTGTTGATCTGCAAATTGTATGGCATTGCAAGTTGTGGTCTTGTCCTATTGGATATGATGAATGCATGTAACATGAAAACAATTGTAAAGAAGTACTGTTCACTCAATACTTTCATTGAGAATGAAGTACGATTCTCGCCTTTCTTGACATGTAGTAACCTTTTGGTAACCTGAATGATCATTTTCTACTTATTTCGATGCTTGTCAGTTGGTTTTTACGTTGTCAGAGGAATTTATGCATTTCAGCAAGTGCAAATGTTTCCTCAGATAACAAATCATGTCACAGAATATAATACATGTTTTTGAAGAATATTTTATTCTCAAGGCTACAACAACAATGATTTGTTGTACGAGAACAAATTGGCAGTTTCCAGAGATGCAGAATATTTTGACCAGTGAGAGTACCGGTATTCTCTCTCAGTATTCTCTCTCAAGAGTATTCTGAATATTCTCTCTCTGAGTGCAGTTTAAAGTTAATTAAATTGTACATGTCTGCACTGCCACTGTGCCATAACTAGCATTCTGTTTGAAGGAAGATTTTCAAAACATTACAAAGCAAAGTTAACTTGCATTCCTTTTTTTCATTTTGCAAAGTGTTTGTGCTTTGTTTAAGCTTGGCACATGTTTTTAACAAAAATATGATTGTGGTTTTTTAATGTGAACCCATACTTAATGAACAAGGGCTTTTGTTCTGTTTGTTTGATTGGGTGATTTTAGTCTGGTGGTGGCCGCAACTTTACGAGACAGCCCAGCCATAATCAAAGTGGAAATCGAGGATTGCGAGGAAATGTGCACAGTCGAGGTAATGTCTTCACACAGTTATGTAGGGAAGGGCTGGGTGAAACACAGGCCAACACACATTATATTTAATATAGGAGTTGTGTCACAAATGGCCAACACATATTGTATTTGATATATCACTATTATGAATTGTGCTACAAGGCCAGCACATATTGTATTTGACATGAATTGTGCAACAAACAGGCCAGTACACATTATATTTGATATATGTGTGGTGCCACTTACAGACCAGCATACATATTTGATATATGAGTTGTGCCACAGAGAGGTTGACATGTCTTGTATTTGATATACATGTTGTGTCACAAACAGGCCAACTCATATTGTATTTAATATATGAGTTGTGCCACAGACAGGCCAACACATATTGTATAATATGGTATATGAGCTGTGCCACAGACAGGCCAACACATATTGTATATGATATACCGTTATGAGTTGTGTCACAAACAGGCCAACACATATTGTATTTGATATATGAGTTATGTCACAGGCAGGTCAACACGTATTGTATTTGATATGAGTTGTGCCACAGACAGTCCAACATACATTATATTTGACATATGAGTTGTGCCACAGACAGGCCAGCACACATTATATTTGACATATGAGTTGTGCCACAGACAGGCCAACACATTGTATTTGATATACCAGGGTTTGCACGCATCCTGGAAAGTGCTTACACATTTTGTTTTTCACCCTGGAAAGTGCTTAAAACTCCTGGGATAATTAATTAACCTCATGGAAAGTCCTGGAATTTTATTATTATTGTTTATTAATTTTTTGTTTTACATTAAATAATAACAATCATTTTGAATATATATAAATAATCGTGTTTGAAGCCCGTTTCCAAACTAAATCCTTCACGTAATGGTAATTAAAATGAGGTTGACTGTTATTATTTGAATAGTATAATATGTAGCTGTCCACAATTCCCCATAACAATTGTTTTAAATATTTGTTACAATTGGTTTAAGGTTAGTTATATTCAATACCTTTGAAAATACTTTATTCCATAAAACCGACATAATGTTTATATTTGTAATCCAATTTTGCTTTTGATAAATTAGACCTTTTGAATATTCTGTTCAAAATTTACTTCACAATAGTGCTTTTGTTGGTGGTTTTGGAGAAAATATAGCACAGAAGACAGAATGAGGCATGGGACTAAAGGTTCATTGTATTCCGTAGATGTTCGGCTCATTCCATCAAAATACACCCAATGAGCTTTATAAGTATTAAAATGCAATGTCACTTGTTGATCACTGTGTGGCCGAGTGGTTGTCGTTTGTAGTGATTAATGCAATATTCAGTGGATATCACTAATTCCCCATGGAAGGATTTACGGAAATGTTTCCGAAATGGGTATACATTGTAATTCCAGTATATTTCACACTTCATGTTACTAATGAGTTTATACTAATTATTAATGGAAATAAAACATGTTTACATGATTTTTGTAATTTATTTTATTAGGTACTTTTTAAAAAATACCAATAAATATGATATATAAGCACTGACCTATAAACGTAATACTGTAAATATTTTAATTTATGTTGTGTGATGTGGGACGTTTTTCATGCAGTACTCTTTAGTTTGACATTTCAGTTCAGATGTAAAACATTACACCATAATCAAACTTGTGTATAAGGGGATTTGAATAATATTTCAGAAGTTAGTTATTAAAACTGGAATTTCAATTATCAAAAATTATTATTATAATTTTTATGGTGAATACTTTGATATAAATGTAATCATTATGTCACATTAATCATTCATACTTACAACTGTCTGTCTGTCTGTCTGTCTCACTCTGTCTGCCTGTGAGTGTTTTTGGTAATTCAAACTAACACCACGGCCTCGCTGTATTCACTGTGTTATGGGTTAGATTTGTTTTACCAGGTGGTCTGAAACGGGGAGCTGGCAGTCAACAGAGTACCGCTTCAAGGTAAAACATTTGTTAAATTAATTATGTGTAATGCTTTTTATTAATAGCTAATTTGAGTAAACAACCTAGAATTACTGAAGGCACTATGACTAAAAATTTACCCTCGTTAGAATGTTGTTGTTTTTTAATCTAATTAAAATTAGCTCCACTATTACGTGTGGATCTTACAGCAGTCCGTTGGAGCTCATGTCCTGTTGACCTTTCATTCGACCAATCAAAACCTTACTTGCAAAATCATGCCAATGATCTGAAAAGAATTTGAAAACATTCGGGATTATGCCGAGGGTATACAAAATTATTTGGGTGAATTATGAAGTATGCCGGAAACTAATTGCAATATAAAATTTTATATAAAATTAGTTTCAAGACAAAAAAAACCCTGTGATGGTATAGCCATAAAATCTGTTTATACTATTATACAATCCAGAGTTTATTACTGCACTTTCCCCCCTGTTTTTTCAATGTTGAAATAAAACAAGTTCGCCGATTGCATAAATAGTCTCGGCCGATATTTTTTGAATTTGTATGCTCCTGAATAATGCTATAAAAGTCCACACAATGCTGTTAGATTTACTGGTAGGCCCAGTAGAGCTAATTTTAATCAGACTGGTTGTTTTTATAATAATTTTTAGTTTTTGGGTTAGGGGTGGGATCTTATGGAACAGGTGGGGACAATAACCAACTGATTTTTGTTTAAACGGCCTTACTGCCGGTGTATCTTGATACGACTTGTTTGGTATCACTATTTGTGTTATGCACATTTTAGTGTTGTATTCCATGACTATTTAACATTCAAATACTGTATGTTCTCAGTATTGAGACAAAATTAATGGTATATTTCTTATTTTAGTGTTGTATCCATGACTATTTAACATTCAAATACTGTATGTTCTCAGTTAGTATTGAGACAAAATTAATGGTATATATGACTATTTAACATTCAAATACTGTATGTTCTCAGTTAGTACTGAGACAAAATTAATGGTATATTTCTTATTTTAGTGTTGTATCCATGACTATGTTCTCAGTTAGTATTGAGACAAAATTAATGGTATATTTCTTATTTTAGTGTTGTATCCATGACTATGTTCTCAGTTAGTATTGAGACAAAATTAATGGTATATTTCTTATTTTAGTGTTGTATCCATGACTATTTAACATTCAAATACTGTATGTTCTCAGTTAGTATTGAGACAAAATTAATGGTATATTTCTTATTTTAGTGTTGTATCCATGACTATGTTCTCAGTTAGTATTGAGACAAAATTAATAGTATATTTCTTATTTTAGTGTTGTATTCCATGACTATGTTCTCAGTTAGTATTGAGATAAAATTAATGATATATTTCTTATTTTTTCAATTATAGGAACGTTAATGTGCAACAGAATCGGAAAAACGCAGTAAGTTGTTTACCTAAATATTATATTTATATTTTAATATATTTGTATAACATCTTATTTTTTCATTCATGATTTAACTAATACAGGAATGAAAATTAACATAGTATCTGGTAACCCATGTACAGGATATCACAAGTTTTAATATATTTCCCATGATTTGTACTGTTGATACATTGATGAGTATCAGTTGCTTTTCTCACTGTGCTGATACCTATTTAAGTTGAGCTACTGTATCACGTAGAAAGATGGACAGTAATATAGTGTCAATTTTGTTTGAAAACAAAACACAAAAAATTGAGAAAGGAATCACAGAATTGTACAGCAAAAAACTATTTTTTCCAGAATGGATACTGTTGTTGATTTTATTGGCATGTGGTGACATGGTAACCCGAATGACTGTTCTCGACACATTTTGAAGTCTGGGTATACAAGCCAGTTATAATTAATACTTAAAATACTTTCACTCTTAATATTATTTGATCTAAAAATATATATTAGATTAGAAAAACATAACTGTATGATTCTAAAAGTCTTCAAGTTTGAACATCAATTTAGTTGCTTATGTTATATTTCCTATTTCAGATATATGTTACTTCTTATACTAGACTCTGTTTATTTATGACATATAATACTTCCTTCCATAAAAACACAAGTTTAATTAAAATTGGAGTTTTACGTCTCTTACAAAGCATATTGGTAAAAAACCCTGTTTGTTGAAACCCCTACTAAGGAGCACGGTTTGTTAATTTGCTAATATAATCTGTTTGTTTTTTGTGTTAACCCAACAGGTACAGACTAAAGCTGCTGCTGGGAAAAGCCAGGTGAGTGAAACCATGTCTTCAAGATCATATCTGTCTTCAAGGGCATATCTGTTTTCAAGGGTATATCTGTTTTCAAGGGTATATCTGTCTTATAGGGCATGTCTTCAAGGGGATGATATGTCTTCAAGGGTATATGTGTCTTCAAGGGCATATCTGTTTTCAAGGGTATATCTGTCTTATAGGGCATAGCTGTCTTATAGGGCATATGTCTTCAAGGGGATGATATCTGTCTTCCAGGGCATATGTGTCTTCAAGGGCATATCTGTTTTCAAGGATATCTGTCTTATAGGGCATATATCTGTCTTCCAGGGCATATATCTGTCTTCCAGGGCATATGTGTCTTCCAGGGCATATGTGTCTTCAAGGGCATATCTGTCTTCAAGGTTATATCTGTCGTATAGGGCATAGCTGTCTTATAGGGCATATGTCTTCAAG
Source organism: Gigantopelta aegis (assembly GCF_016097555.1). Taxonomy (NCBI): domain Eukaryota; kingdom Metazoa; phylum Mollusca; class Gastropoda; order Neomphalida; family Peltospiridae; genus Gigantopelta; species Gigantopelta aegis. The sequence goes on along the minus strand of NC_054708.1, from coordinate 1,002,271 downwards.
GGGATGATATCCGTCTTCCGGGGCATATCTGTCTTCAAGGACATGTCTGTCTTCATAGATTTAATTTTACGAAACGGTAAACCATGCAAGTCTCATTAGTGTTTTGATCACTTCATTTATAGTATGTTGTTTAATATATTGTTTTTATCATTTATTCATAGTGTTTCATCATTTTATATATTGTTTTGATGATTATATTTATAGTTTAAAAAATGGTCAATCAAACATTCGTGCATTATTGAAATGACATTGATGTGCTATTGGCAAAATTATATTTCTAGCAGTTGGATATATGTATAAGCACAATTATTAATAATAGCCACATCTTTGATTTATTTTGCTTCACAGAACAGAAGACGAAGTAGTACTGCCAAGAAAAATAAGCCACAATATTTACAACCAGTAAGTAACCTGCAATGATGAGGTGTACTGTTTTTGGTGTGTCATGTTTAATCATATTTACAGCTTGTATATAAACAGAATTTCTATTTCATTCTAGTATTTATGAATGTTTGGAGTGTAGCAAACAATCAACAACACCAGTGACACACATAATAGACTCGATGATATTCAAACAATGACTTTTAGGATGTTTAATTAATCCCCTACTGGTCCATCTCGAGGGGACTAGAGGTTTCATCTCCGTCTGTCAGGAGGGGACTACAGGTTTCATCTCCGTCTGTCAGGAGGGGACTACAGGTTTCATCTCCGTCTGTCAGGAGGGGACTACAGGTTTCATCTCCATCCGTCTGGAGGGGACTACAGGTTTCATCTCCGTCCGTCTGTCCTGCATCTAGTTTTCTGGATGTTTTTATCACAATTCCTTGAGATATTGAGCTGAACGTTTGTGTATAGCTTTTTCATGTTCTGTTGCAGATCAAATTTAACTTTCATAGCGATTTACTCATTATAAGCCCGTCTGTGATGGGTCGTATTATGGTATGGCATTGTCCATCTGTCTATTAACTTTTTCTTGTCCGGACCATATCTTACATACAGATGCATACAGGATCATCAAACCTCAAATGGTATGTTGGTTAGTCCATTGCAAAAATCTCACATAATTAGAATTGAATCGTACCCGTAAGATATTCATTAATATAGATACGGTTTTCCATCAAACTCCTGATGGGCGTATCATGTACCTGACCGGTACTCTTGTTATACACAGTGAAAGCACTCAGAACTGAACCCTCTGTAAATGAGAATTCCTTCAAAACGGACACACTTCACGTGTGAGGGGATTCACGGTGTATATATACGTCCTAGGAGAAATGCATACTCATCTTTTGTATTCTTTCCAATAGTCTATAATCCAACCTGGCATTAGAAGGAAATGTTTTATTTAACGACGCACTCAACACACTTTATTTAAGGTTATATGGCATCGGAACCTGGCATTAGAGCATGTTGTGTGCCACATCAGGTCATGGTGACATTTCCAAGTCTTATTCCTTATACTTCCATATTGTAATCTGTAGTTTAATACTGTTTATTCTAGCAAGTGAAAATATGTGTATTGATGTGAAAAAGGTTTGTATTGATGTGAAGAAAGTGAATATTGATCTGAAAAAGGTTTGTATTGATGTGGAGAATGTGAGTGTATTGATGTGAAATAGACATTGATGTTAAAAAGGTGTGTATTAATATGAAAATAAAATGTATTGATGTGAGAAAAGTTAATATTGATGTGGAAAAGGTCTGTTGATGTGGAAAAGGTGAGTATTGAGGTGAAAAAAGACTGATGTTACAGGGAAGTGTGTATTGATGTGAAAAAGGTCTGTTGATGTAGAAAAGGTGAGTATTGATGTGAAAAAAGAGTCGGTGTTAATGTGAAAAAGGTGCATTGCTGTTAAAGGGAGTGTGTATTGATGTGGAAAAGGTGAGTATTGATGTGAAGAAAGATTGATGTTAAAAAGGTGTGTATTGATGTGAAAAAAGGTGCATTGATGTTAAAGGGAGTGTGTATTGATGTGGAAAAGAGATTTGATTTGAAGCAAATCAATGTAATATATTGTGGGTTTCTGTGATGACCGAAGGGATTTTAATCAATTTGTTTTTATCATTCTTTACAGGAAGACATTCCGGAGCATGATAGCAGCAAACCAGTGGGTGAGTTTAAAGTGTTTGTCTTCTGTTCTAGTAATGCATTACTTTATTTAAACACATTCTACATACATAATCTTATTTAGACTGATACATTCTACATACACAATCTCATTTAGACTGACACATTCTACACACACAATCTCATTTAGACTGACACATTCTACATACATAATCTCATTTAGACTGACACATTCTATATACACAATCTCATTTAGACTCGCATTCTATATACATAATCTCATTTAGACACATTCTACATACACAATCTCATTTAGACTGACACATTCTACATACATAATCTCATTTAGACTGACACATTCTACACACAATCTCATTTAGACACATTCTACATACACAATCTCATTTAGACACATTCTACATACATAATCTCATTTAGACTGAATCATTCTACACACACAATCTCATTTAGCCACATTCTACATACATAATCTCATTTAGACTAACACATTCTACACACATAATCTCATTTAGACTGACACATTCAACACATAATCTCATTTAGACTGACACATTCTACATACATAATCTCATTTAGACACATTCTACATACACAATGTCATTTAGACTGACACATTCTACATATATAATCTCATTTAGACTGACACATTCTACACACACAATCTCATTTAGACATATTCTACACACATAATGTCATTTAGACTGACACATTCTACATACACTACTCAAAAGAATTTAAGGGTCAGACGATATTTTCGACATTATTTTCTGAATGTCAATTATATTAGCTAGACCATAATGTCACGCATGGTATTGTTCCATTTTGACGAAAGTGGGTCTAAGCAACCCATAAAAAATTTAAAATCCACTGTCATTGACACTGTCGACTAGTTCTAATGGCGAAAACATGCTTACATTTGCACGTAAATTAGGGCGAAAGCGAAAGGTCTGCTAAGTGCCCATAACTTGCTTTTTCACAAAGCGCTTCATTTGCACGCTTTGCACGTGTATTCCATGTTCCCAATGCTGAATTTCCGTATAATTGGAGCTTGCGTTCGTGTACGGTGCACACTCCAAATTCGACAATGGTACGATGTCAACTGACTATCGAAGATCGAGGAAGGGCTATTGCTTGGCTTCAGGATGGCAATACGCAAAGAAATGTTGCTCTGAGACTTGGTGTCAGTCAGAGTGTCGTTGGCCGACTGTGGCAACAGTACCAAGCAACGAATTATGTTCGAAATCGTCCACGTTCGGGAAGACCCCGAAGCACTACAAATAGAGAGGACCGCTACATCACCAATATGGCTCTACGTCAATGCACAACCACTGCACGCCGATTACGTGACAATCTGCGGACTGCGACTGGAACTCGAGTGTCTGATCAAACCATACGCAATCGTCTGAGAGCCAATAATCTACCCTGCCGTCGCCAGGCTGTTCGACCACCACTCCTACCACGTCACAGAACGGCCAGACGTCACTGGTGCATGCTTCATCTGCGGTGGCAACGTGTTCAGTCCAGGTTTAGTCTCCAGTTCAAAGACGGTCGGGTTCGTGTCTACAGACGTCCTGGGGAGCGCTTCGCTGACGTTAACGTTAGACAACGTCACCGGTTCGGTGGTGGCAGCGTCATGGTGTGGGGCGGCATCTCTATCCACCACAGGACCCCCCTCTATGTGGTGGATGGCAATCTTAATGGAATCCGCTATGTGAATGAGATTATCCGGCCGTTGGTTCTCCCAGGCCTTCAGCAGATTGGCGGCGGGGCAGTTCTGCAGGATGACAATGCCAGACCCCACCACGCCAGGGTGGTAACGGACTTTCTCAGACAACAAGGTATCGCCAGGATGGATTGGCCAGCATATTCGCCTGACTTGGCCCCAATAGAGAACGCCTGGGACGAATTAGGCAGGAGAGTTCGGGATAACCTTCATGATCTGGGTCAACTTCTTATGGCAGAGTGGCAGGCCATTCCCCAAGAGTTCTTCAGACGTCTGATCAACAGCATGAGGCAACGATGTGTCGAGTGTATTCACACCAGGGGTGGATTCACACACTATTAAACGAATGTTCTAATGTGTAAAATCCATGTTTGACAACCTTCAACTTTGACAGCATGTCATGTGACTTTCTTGTATACAGTGACGTTTATTTGTGGGTTTTTGTAAATATGGAACAATAAATAAAAAATTTGGTGTAGTTTACATCATCAATCTAATACACTCTGAAACTTATTTGGTTATAAATTTTTGACCCTTAAATTCATTTGAGTAGTATACATAATCTCATTTAGACTGACACATTCTACTCACATAATCTCATTTAGACTGACACATTCTACACACTATCTCATTTAGACTGTCACATTCTACACACATAATCTCATTTAGACACATTCTACATACATAATCTCATTTAGACTGACACATTCTACACAAAATCTCATTTACTGATTTAGACTCACATTCTACACACACAATCTCATTTAGACTGACACATTCTACACACACAATCTCATTTAGACTGACACATTGTACACACACAATCTCATTTAGACTGATACATTCTACACACACAATCTCATTTAGACTGATACATTCTACACACACAATATCATTTAGACTGACACATTTTACAGACACAACCTCATTTAGACTGACACATTCTACATACACAATCTCATTTAGACTGATACATTCTACACACACAATCTCATTTAGACTGACACATTCTACACACATAATCTCATTTAGACTGACACATTCTACACACATAATCTCATTTAGACTCACATTCTACACACATAATCTCATTTAGACACATTCTACATACATAATCTCATTTAGACTGTCGCATTCTACACACAATCTCATTTAGACTGTCACATTCTACACACATAATCTCATTTAGACACATTCTACATACATAATCTCATTTAGACTGATACATTCTACACACAATCTCATTTAGACTGTCACATTCTACACACATAATCTCATTTAGACACATTCTACATGCATAATCTCATTTAGACTGACACATTCTACACACAATCTCATTTAGACTTAATCATTCTACATACATAATCTCATTTAGACTGACACATTCTAGATACATTCTACATACATAATCTCATTTAGACTGACACATTCTACTTATATAATCTCATTTAGACACATTCTACACACACAATCTCATTTAGACTGACACATTCTACATACATAATCTCATTTAAACTGACACATTCTACACACACAATCTCATTTAGACTGACACATTCTAGATACATTCTACATACATAATCTCATTTAGACACATTCTACATGCATAATCTCATTTAGACTGACACATTCTACACACAATCTCATTTAGACTTAATCATTCTACATACATAAAATCTCATTTAGACTGACACATTCTAGATACATTCTACATACATAATCTCATTTAGACTGACACATTCTACTTATATAATCTCATTTAGACACATTCTACACACACAATCTCATTTAGACTGACACATTCTACATACATAATCTCATTTAAACTGACACATTCTACACACACAATCTCATTTAGACTGACACATTCTAGATACATTCTACATACATAATCTCATTTAGACACATTCTACATACACAATCTCTCATAGACTGAATCATTCTACATACATAATCTCATTTAGACACATTCTACACACATAATCTCATTTAGACTGACACATTCTACATACACAGTCTCATTTAGAGTGACAGATTCTACACACATAATCACATTTAGACACATTCTACATACACAATCTCATTTAGACTGACACATTCTACACACATAATCTCATTTAGACTGACACATTCTACACACATAATCTCATTTAGACACTGGTAGATAAGTTAATAAACGTAACCATCATCTTACATAAAATATTATATGTCTGCTGTTTATTAATTGTTACTAACGCTAACTTTAAATTTATATTTTCTTCCCACATAATTGCAGGAGAGAAGTACATTGTGAATGTCCAGGGATATTACTGCAAGTTGTGCAACAAGTTTTATCAGAATGAACATTCTGCCAAAGTGATGCATACTAGCCAAGAGGCACATTATGAGAAGTGGAAGGTTTGTATTTTAAAAATCACCATTTGTACATTACCCTATTTCTTGTTCTAGTCAGTGCTCCACGACTGGTATTTCAAAGTCCGTGCTATGTGCTATCCTGTCTGTGGCTTGGTGTATATAAAAGATCCCTTGCTACTAATGGAAACATGTAGCGGGATTCCTCACTAAGACTGTTAAAATTTCAAAATCTTTGACATCCAATAGCCGATGATTAATAAATCAGTGTGCTCTAGTAGTGTTGCTAAATAAAACAAAGTATAACCTTTTTGTACAACAACATACATTTGGTATTGCAGTGTATGATGAATTCCCCATTTTTATCCCACTAACACTTGCAGGGTGTACCATGATTCCCAATAGAAATCCCACTAATACCTGCAGGGTGTACCATGATTCCCACTAGAAATCCCACTAACACCTGCAGGGTGTACCATGATTCTCTCTAGAAATCCCACTAACACCTGCAGGGTGTACCATGATTCTCTCTAGAAATCCCACTAACACCTGCAGGTAGTACTAAACCAAATAATATCCGGCTGGGTCAAAGTTCGAGGTGCACCCAACTTTTGATAAGAGAAGTGAACACCACAAGTCCTGTGATTGGTTATAAATGTGTGTGTTGGTTGTAAAAAATAGTAGTTTCATCTGGGGTAAAAAAAAATGCAATTTTATTTCATCTAGTACCAATGTGTCAAGTAGCCTTGTGCTTGAAACATGTATGGGGTACCTGTAAAAAAAAGTACTCGAATTTTGTGCGGAACTAGGGTAGTCATAGACACTACCCTTTATCTCAGAAACAAGCAGCTTGACCCCCAATTTTTTCTGATTCACTTTAAGTGTGAGGGGTGGTAGTATTTATATCTGTGGCGTTTATGTTGATTGATGCGCTGCAGGTAGGAGTCTTAGCCACATATGTTACTATTGTCGTCTGTGGGATTTGATTTGGTAGTATACACCCTATAGCACATATTCAGTGCATAATAAAAAATGTTATAATTTTGTCATTTTATTTAATTAAATTATACTGGTTGATTAATTAGCCATGGCCATGCAAGTTCACAATGACCTTGACCTTGACAATAATCTTTGTACATGGCTTTGAATGGAGTTTGAATCAAAGTTAGCACTGTGGAAAAGTTGGTTTTGGCCTATAATTCATACTGTAAAGATTTCAATAATTTCTTTTTACATGGTATTTGACTTGCCATATGCAACTGCTCTTAAATATGGTATTATATATAGGCAACCTGAACTAAGATTTTAATAGCAATTTATTTTTATATTAAAAATAGCATTTGCCAATAGTGGGTTAATGTCTTTAGTTTCCATTAACATAGTTAATTTTTCATGTATGAAATTCTGAAAACTCAAATTTGTAAAGAACTGGATTTTTATTGTCATTTTGAGATATTTATAGGGTGCTATGGTATATTTTAGACAAATTTGTAGTTTTATGCAAAATTTAAGGCCAAAAAAAAAAAGTTTGTTTCAGGTAACATGGCCAAAAAAAAGTAGGGTAGGTAGGTAGGATTTGTTTTTTGTTTTTTTTAAATATTTTAAATTTTCTTTAGTTCAAAGAAAGGTTACCCTACCTTAAATGTGTTTGCCAGAGAAAAACTTGGTCTCAAGATGAAAGACATGAAGGCAAGCTGTCTGAAAAATCTTAGTTTACTCTTTGCAGCCAGAGAGAAATAAAAACAATCTCACTGTCAATGTCAGTTTTACGTTTCACATGCCATTTTCAAAAGACAGGAAAACAAAAAAAGTTCGAACTATTCCTTTCACCAATAAAAGTCAGTAGATGACTGCACAGAAACTTCACAGCTTTGTCCAGTTTTGTTAGAGGATGACTGCACAAATTTGTCCAAGTTGGTCAATAGATGTTTGCACAAAAAGTTCACAGATTTATCCAGTCAGTAGATGACTGCACAAAAACTTCACAGATTTGTCCAACTTGTATTGGAAATAACAAAACAATACTAATTTTGTGTGCAATTTACAAATCAATCGGCTTAGAAATGAATAACTTGTAGTAAATTTCATAGTAATAAAAAAGGCGTTCCTAGCCCGAGTACTCTGACTGTAAGAGAGCTAGACGGACATTTGGACATAAATAATGTGAGCGTGTTTATGTTCAAATGTCCGTTTAGCTCTCTTACAGTCAGAGTACTCGGGCTAAGGTGTTCCCTGTGGGACGGACTTATAGTTATAGTTTTAATGTTTATTAGCCTATTGAATGGACCCATGCTAAAATCACCCAAATTAATTTATTCCCAATTAACTGAAACACTGAAATAAATGTGAACTGTTTAATGTTTGTGGTTATTATTGAATATTCCGTTTATTTAATTATTACCCATGCTCAGCAGTTGATAGGCCTATCTACATCACTGGCGTAGGAAGCGGGGAAGGGGGTACTTTGTAGCAGCATCGATGGTTTATATATTAATTTTATACGTGTGTGTACCCACCCACCCCACTTTTTGGTATCTTCCTACAGGCTACACCCGTGTATATAACAAATTCTGGGTCCTAGGGCTAAGCAGTAGCCAACAACGAAAATTGTACCACGTCTTCTTCAAATGACCTTCACCTTTGCATGCGAAAAAACCCGCGATGACTTGTAGTCTGTGCATGTGGTATTGAGAAATCCTTGATTGTTTTGTTGAGATCGCACGTTGTTTTTGGAAAACCTACAATGTATGAGATGACTAGAGTTACGATAATACGATATATTTTCCTCTATAGGCCTACAGTATTTAGCAGTTTGTAATAAAAGCCGTTTAATCGCCACACACGTTACCGTACTGTCATGCGATCTCATGTGTCACCAATTACCGTGGTACCTAATAAGAGCACGTGTTATTAACAGTGTTCTACACTCGGTTTTATAACTTACTCTTCTTTGGCTAGTGGAGAAGCAAAATTTACTAGCCAAGCTTAAAATGTTACTCGCTACAGTGCGACACTACTCATTTTGTATCATTTATGAATGTGTTGCAAGTATCTGGATTGTTTTCGCCAAATTACTAAAATCAACGATGAGTTCTGAATTGTACCGACAATTAATACGGAATTTACAGTGATCAATCGGACAACTTCGTAAACAGTGAAATGTTCCGACTGCACAATGATGTCAACAAATTTCGTTTGTTTTCGCTGCTAGGAATTCTTTAAAGAGGTAGAGGTACTCTGACTATCTTTGTTGTCTACATATATACCTGAGTACACACACCCAACTGAAAGTAAATATCTTCAGGAGTTTTATTTTAAAACATTTTGTTGTTTAATATGACATATTGCATTTGTACAAAACTGTGTGCAATATATAAGCCTTTTGAGGTGTACATTATATTAGGTTGCACTGTAGAAACAACAGTTTCAGTGAGGTTGTCAGTTTATGTCAGAATACACCAGACACTGGTTTTCATAAAGACACATAGCTGGACACTTTTTGAAAAATGTATGTTATCAGTATAGGTAGTACTAAACCAAATAACTTCCGGCTGGGTCAAAGTTCGAGGTGCACCGAACTTTTGATAGAGAAGTGAACACCACAAGTCCTGTGATTAGTTATAAATGTGAGTGTGTTGGTTGTAAAAAATAATAGTTTCATCTGGGTAAAAAAAATATGCAATTTTATTTCATCTAGTACCAATGTGTCAAGTAGCCTTGTGCTTGAAACATGTATGGGGTACCTGTAAAAAAAAGTACTCGAATTTTGTGCGGAACTAGGGTAGTTATAGACGCTACCCGTTATCTCAGAAACAAGCAGCTTGACCCCCAATTTTTTTCTGATTCACTTTAAGTGTGAGGGGTGGTAGTATTTATATCTGTGGCGTTTATGTTGATTGATATGCTGTAGGTAGGAGTTTTAGCCACATATGTTACTATTGTCGTCTATGGGATTTGATTTGGTAGTATACACCCTGCAGGGTGTACCATGATTCCCACTAGAAATCCCACTAACACTTGCAGGGTCTACCATGATTCTCACTAGAAATCCCACAGTTGTAATTGGTAAAATTATTGAGGTTTGTCAAAAAATAAAATGCATTATTGTCTTGCCTTGTGTAAGTTGTTTTATGGTATTCAAGTTATCAAGTGATTCCAGTTTGCATACTTTGAAATGCTTTTCTTATGTCTAGTGAGTGTGGATGTTGTGACATGGTATTCAAGTTGTCAAGTAATTCCAGTTTGCATACTTTGAAATGCTTTTCTTATGTCTAGTGAGTGTGGATGTTGTGACATGGTATTCAAGTTGTCAGGTGATTCCAGATTGCATACTTTGAAATGCTTTTATGTCTAGTGAGTGTGGATGTTGTGACATGGTATTAAAGTTGTCAGGTGATTCCAGTTTGCATACTTTGGAATGCTTTTCTTATGACTGGTGAGTGTGGATGTTGTGATATGATATTCAAGTTGTCAGGTGATTCCAGTTTGCATACTTTGAAATGCTTTTCTTATGACTGGTGAGTGTGGATGTTGTGACATGGTATTCAAGTTGTCAGGTGATTCCAGTTTGCATACTTTGAAATGCTTTTCTTATGTCTGGTGAGTGTGGATGTTGTGACATGGTATTCAAGTTGTCAGGTGATTCCAGTTTGCATACTTTGAAATGCTTTTCTTATGACTGGTGAGTGTGGATGTTGTGACATGGTATTCAAGTTGTCAGGTGATTCCAGTTTGCATACTTTGAAATGCTTTTCTTATGACTGGTGAGTGTGGATGTTGTGACATGGTATTCAAGTTGTCAGGTGATTCCAGTTTGCATACTTTGAAATGCTTTTCTTATGACTGGTGAGTGTGGATGTTGTGACATGGTATTCAAGTTGTCAGGTGATTCCAATTTGCATACTTTGAAATGCTTTTCTTATGACTGGTGAGTGTGGATGTTGTGACATGGTATTCAAGTTGTCAGGTAATTCCAGTTTACATACTTTGGAAAGGAAAGGATATAACTTCACATACTTGCCATCTGTTATGATTTTGGTGGAATAATTACGATTTGTATATTCCCATTCTGCCCTACGAATTATAAAGATAGTATTCCGCTTTTTAAAAACAAATTTCAAAAAATTGTTCAGTGCGTCTTTAAATCGGTCCTTTTAAGTGTGACCCACTTGTAGTACACCGGTCCCATTACATTACACTGGTCTCATTTATTACACTGGTCTTATTAGTGAATTACACGCATATGAACTTCTACAGAAGCTAGTGCAAGTCTGTGACAGCAGTTCCATACTAGCTGAGTGGATCAAAGGGACTAAAATTTCTAGGTTAGCGCTATATAGGTCTCCAAAATCACCATTTTGCTACTATTTTGAAATTATTTGAAAACATATGTATTAGTTATTTTTTAATAAGTAGTGTATTTTCTCCTTTTTCACCTTAGCACCAAGCTAGAAATGTGTAGTTTGAAAAGACACTCAAGGATTATGTGCACATTACATGTTTATCTACTTTGATTGTGTTACACACTCACTGTAAATGTTTTATATAAAGTACTTATGATGAAAACTGGTAAAAATCACTTTAAGAATGTACCTAAAATAAATGTCAGAAATGCTCCAGAATGCACCATTTTTAATGTAGTTTTTGCATGGCAATGAACCAATTGGCACAAGATTCCGTCTGCAAAAACTATCAGTTGCCTAGTAATTGCTGTCTGTTTAATATCTTAAATCTGTATAGAGTCTGTTTCATGATTTTGTTAATACAATCTTTATGTCTATGAGTGATGTGTGAAAACCATCCGTAAAAATATGTTTTTCACAAATCACGAGTTGATAAAAATCGTATTCGAAAAAAAAGTATATTTATTATATATATTGTCCGTGGACCTGTTTTGGTGGTTGCATTGTTTATGCGCAACAGTACGTACATTTGAATATTTCTGACACTGTATGGGGAAAGTAAACAAATGTCTGTCATATTCACACAAATGTTCGTAAAAATAAAGTTAAAACGAGCAAAGAAAGCAAGATTGAACTTTACCCACTTATAAACACGGCACATTTCTTAATACCTTTTTTCGATGATTTTTAAAGACTGTAATTTGAAAGAAAACTTAATTTTAAAAACTATTTCTGTCTGTTCTCAGCTGTACTGATGTCTGGTTATTGAAGTCACATGATTGTCATGGCATCTGCTCGTAAAACTCTCTTTACAGATACTTACCAAAAATACATGGTCCTTATATGTTTTAACATAAATATCTTTTAGAATATCTGTTTATATATTTATTAAAACTCTGAATGTGGCTTATGTTTTTTAACCAAACAATTTTACCATTATAACTTCATTTGCTCAGTTTATAACACGATTGCAAGACATCAGAATTGTTATATTCATTTACCTAAAATATTGTCCGTTAACATTGGTTCTTGAGGACTCCATTTTGTAATTTGCCTTAAAATCTTTAAATTAGTTTTTATAAATTATTATAAGTACATGTTTTGTTAACAACATACGTTTTGAAAATAACACTGAAACATTTTGTGTTGGAAAGTTTTGGCTGTAAGCTATACTACTAAATGTATCACTCACCGAAACGGGTAACATAGTTAACAGTATTTATGGCCGATGCATGCTAGTTTTTGACATACTTGGCCGCCAGTTTAGTGCTCATTTGAAGTGTAGAAATACAAATAAAAAGGTAGGTATTAAATAAAAACTGTCTGTTTATTAATATTGATATGCTTTAGAGCCAAATGCTTATGCTCACATAAACTGGTTCACCCATGATATATCTTTTCTAATTTTTGACAATATTTTTCTCTTTTTAATATCTTTTGCTTATCTCATCTGTTTTAGATATTTTACCATCATGATTGCACTTTTATTCATCTTTCTCATTTATCACCCTCTGCCTATCGTTCTCATCATCTTAATATAAAAAACCTTTTTAAATATTATCAGATGCATTCTATGATTGGTAATAATAAAACGAAAACCAAACCTCAATAATTAGATCATAATAAGTTACAATGGTGATACTTTATATATTTTTATATTTTCAATGCAACTAAAATATACAAAATATGACTTTTCACTGAATATCACTTTTATGGTTTCTGCTGCAAATCTATAGATTTCATAACTGTGTATATAATAAAATGCCATACTTTCTGATTTTAGTTTTCTCAGTTTACTTAATACAAACATTTACGTTTCAGACTTTTGGATCTCTACACTTTGTTTTTTTTGGAAACATTAAAAAGTAATAACTTTTTATGTGTGTACTTTTCACATTTTAAAAAGACCTCAATTTTTTTTAAAACATCATCCCAGAGTATTTCTTCAGAACACCGTTTTGATGTTGTTATCTGTTAAAACCATTTCATGATTTGTGTACATATAAATAATTATCTTTTGTTTATAACATGCATACATTCATTTTGCATTTGAGATAAACCTGGTCATGCTTCATTCATGGTTTGTTAGACAAATTGGTCTACTTTTTATTAACTCTTAAAGGGACACACCCTAGTTACGGCTATTTGTTAACCATTACGGCGTTGTTTTTCGCTATTAAACCCCATTTTTCACAAATAAAATTGCACTTTACTTACATTTTATTATTTAGAATACACATTTCCATTCACCTGAAGTGCTTTTTGGTAATCCTGATGTTTGTAAAACCACGAAATGCATTTTTTCACAAGACGTTCTGTCGAGAAAAATCCGTTAAGCAAGCGAGATCCAATCTATTTTTGGAGGGGATATTTCCATTTCAATGTCACAGACGTTGGTATATCACGTGACCGTTATCATTTTGGTTCGGTTTGTTTTCTCGTGCACGGTTCGCGCAATCAACATCCGATTTGTTGTTGTTCATTTGTGAGATTTTTCTTCACAGTTCGTGAACATTTTCAGTAACAATAAAGTTCAGACAAGTAAGTGTCTCAATACAAAACGTTACAAACCCTTAAAACCAATAATTTTGCTAAGTCTTACGATATCTGGAGAGGGGATACAACCAGGACAGAACAGTTGGAACATGTCCAGGAGAGGTGAAACGAACGCATCCCAAGTCTGTGAAATTTGTCGTGACGTAGGCATTGTTGTGCTTCCAGCGACATCTACCGGTGACATCAGAATACTAACTTTCAAAATTATTTCAAGCAATTGGGACATGGGGATTCCCATAGTATTTATCGATATAAAACCTGCTTTTTCACTCCATTTGATAAAAACGTGATCTAAGTGTGTTACAGGTTTGTAGATTAACCAAATTATAATTTATTTTCGCTGGATGGAACTAGGGTGTATGGCTTTAATATTTTGTGTCAATTCAGATAAAAAATAAAACGTTTGCTATTTTAGGCAGCAATATTGCAAAGCATCAAGGATCGTAACAGAAATGCCATTGGAACAAAAGCTTCTGAAGACAAGACCGAGACAAAAGAAGCAGATACTTCTAAAACATCTGTGGAAGACACGAATGGGGCAAAAGAGGGAGAATCTCTTGAAACATCAGAAAAGTCTCTAGAAGACATGAATGGAGCAAAAGAGGAAGAGTCCATGGAAGAGAAAACCTCGGCAGAACCCGGGGAAGATGAGATGGAAGATGAGATGGAAGAAGAAATGGTAACTGTGGACGCAGTCGAGATTTCAGCTGATAATCTCGATGACACATAGTCTTAAAAGAGTAATAACAGGCAGATATGTTGGAAGTTATTGTAAACTGTGAAATGCTCTCAGTTAAAGACAGTTCATAGGAATAGTAATTATATTTTGTGTTACCATTATTGTTGTTCGATTGTAAATCAGAGGCAGGTCGGTAAAAATACAGACGTAACAAAATATTTTTGGTTTATGCGACTTTTATCAATTATGACTGTTCATCAAGGACTGATGACGTTTGCATCTTAACACAACCCAGAATCTTTTTCTGTATACGATCTTTGGTAACAGACTGCAGAAATTATGGGACTTTTAAAATTTGTACGAATATAATTTTCATCCTTAATTTACTATGTATTATGTTTTTATGTTTCAACTTCCCTCATTACCATTGTTTGTATTATGTTTTAATGTTGAGCATTGTTTGTATTATGTTTTAATGTTGAGCATTGTTTGGGAATAGTTCAATGTCTGACAATAACTGCCAGTTAATAAATATCAGTGGAATGTTCTATCAGTGTGTTAGTTTTTAGATGTTGGTGTTCTGTGTTAGGAGATAAAGAGGTGGATTAAACATGTTTTAGTAGTCCATGGTCCAATCGGGGGGGGGGGGGGGGGTGGGTGGGTGGGGGTGTCTATAGATTTGTCTCCATCTTTCTCGCAGTGCTTCATAATATTGTTGTGTATAGCATTATGATGTTTGAATTTCATGGAGATTTTACCAATTTTGTGAGTTATGGCCCTTGAATCAAGGAGATATGAACATTTGTTGGATTTGGATGGGGACCTGTATAGCTTTAGCAGTATTCTCTGAATGTACTGTATAGCTTTAGCAGTATTCTCCGAATGTACTGTATAGCTTTAGCAGTATTCTCCGAATGTACTGTATAGCTTTAGCAGTATTCTCCGAATGTACTGTATAGCTTTAGCAGTATTCTCCGAATGTACTGTATAGCTTTAGCAGTATTCTCAGAATGTACTGTATTTAGCAGTATTCTCCGAATGTACTGTATTGCTTTAGCAGTATTCTCCGAATGTACTGTATAGCTTTAGCAGTATTCTCAGAATGTACTGTATTTAGCAGTATTCTCCGAATGTACTGTATTTAGCAGTATTCTCTGAATGTACTGTATAGCTTTAGCAGTATTCTCCGAATGTACTGTATTTAGCAGTATTCTCCGAATGTACTGTATAGCTTTAGCAGTATTCTCTGAATGTACTGTATAGCTTTAGCAGTATTCTCCGAATGTACTGTATAGCTTTAGCAGTATTCTCCGAATGTACTGTATAGCTTTAGCAGTATTCTCAGAATGTACTGTATTTAACAGTATTATCAGAATGTACTGTATTGCTTTAGCAGTATTCTCCGAATGTACTGTATAGCTTTAGCAGTATTCTCAGAATGTACTGTATTTAGCAGTATTCTCTGAATGTACTGTATAGCTTTAGCAGTATTCTTCGAATGTACTGTATTTAGCAGCATTCTCAGAATGTACTGTATAGCTTTAGCAGTATTCTCAGAATGTACTATATTTAGCAGTATTCTCCGAATGTACTGTATTTAGCAGTATTATCAGAATGTACTGTATTGCTTTAGCAGTATTCTCCGAATGTACTGTATTGCTTTAGCAGTATTCTCCGAATGTACTGTATAGCTTTAGCAGTATTCTCCAAATGTACTGTATAGCTTTAGCAGTATTCTCCGAATGTACCGGGTACTGTATAGCTTTAGCAGTATTCTCAGAATGTACTGTATTTAACAGTATTATCAGAATGTACTGTATTGCTTTAGCAGTATTCTCCGAATGTACTGTATAGCTTTAGCAGTATTCTCAGAATGTACTGAATTTAGCAGTATTCTCTGAATGTACTGTATAGCTTTAGCAGTATTCTTCGAATGTACTGTATTTAGCAGTATTCTCAGAATGTACTGTATAGCTTTAGCAGTATTCTCAGAATGTACTGTATAGCTTTAGCAGTATTCTCAGAATGTACTGTATTTAGCAGTATTCTCAGAATGTACTGTATAGCTTTAGCAGTATTCTCAGAATGTACTGTATAGCTTTAGCAGTATTCTCAGAATGTACTGTATTTAGCAGTGTTTCAGAATGTTTGTTTTCTTGTGTAATAAGCTGACCAGTCAGACAGTGTATCACGCCAAGTGGTGGGCTCGTTTGATGTTGAGGTGCAGTTTACAATCACAGTGGTTTTCAATTCATACAGTTTATTTAGTTGTAATAGTTCACAACAGAGGGTCACTCACACCATGTCCCGCCTGTGGACTTGGTCCTGTATTCCAGTGGCCAGTGGCCAGTTTATTCTGCTGGACATCTGGCTAGCGCAACAATATTGAACATTTCAAATAGTCAATTTTATGTCCTAAACAGAGGGGTCATCTGTGCCAACTGGTAAAAGAGAATTTAAAAAAAAGAAAAGAGAGTGAATCTCTTACATTTGCTTCCCATGAATGATTTGTGTGCATTAAGCACACAGTACTTTATTTAGCTTAACAACTGAAAAGAAAACATTTTTGAATTTTTTTTTGCATTTATTGCACAGAATTTGGCAAGCAAAAATAAAGAAGAAATAATACAACAATGCAGAGCATAATTCTATATGTTTGTGAAATTAACGGGTGATTCTATACATCTCAGCTGTTAAAACTAAAATGGAACATGCATCTTCTAATCCTACATAACATTTGTTACTAGGTTTTCAACTCCACCTACCCCAAGTTTTTTTTATTAGCACCCCCAAACAAAACCACCCAACCCGCCACCACATCTTCTTGTTTCCATGTGCGATATTTCCAATGTCGTGAAACAAAGAAGAAAAGTTCATCCGCCTCCTGCCTTCATTTTGAAAAGAATTTAGATGAAAATGTGGCATTAATTACTAATGGTCTAAAGAGAAGGTATATAGTTCTATAAAAGAGAATATGAAATGACATTTACCTAGCAGTATACTTTGTTCTGTGCAACAAAACAGCTTTACCACTACATCCCGCCCTCCTAGATGTGTAAAGCGCTCTCTTGATGCACAGTCGGTCTAGGATCGATTCCCGTCGGTGGCCCCCATTAGGTTATTTCTCAATCTTGGCCAATGCACCACAACTGGTATATCAAAGGCCATGGTATGCGTTGTCGTGTCTGTAGGATGGTGCATATATAAGATCCCTTGCTACTAATGAAAAAATATAGCATGTCTCCTCTCTAAGACTATATGTCAAAATTATCAAATGGTTGACATCCAATAGCCAATGATTAATAAATCAATGTGCTCCAGTGGTGTCGTTAAACAAAACAAACTAAATTTTCTCCACATGATCATGTTTTCACTTTTATAGGCAATACTCAATACTTGTGACAGTACAGTCAGAGCTCTCAAAAGTACCCGGTCTCCGGCAGCAAATCGCCGCCTGAAACAGCTTTTGCCGCCGCCTACTTTTCATTGATGGTAAAAAAAAAAGTGCTTTCTCTTCTTTAATAAAGTCTCCTACAAAAGGGATCCAAACAAGGTGCCAAAATAGTTGTTTATTTGTCTTGAAACGCGATTAGTTCACATCGAAATTTTTATCAAGCAGCGTTACCGTTTCCAGTGATGTGGTTGGTTCGTCGTTACATGTGACTGAGGGCCCCCAGACCCCCCGCTTTGCCCCCTGCTATCATCACTGTTGTAGCCTGCTACTTCTTAAACTATTGAGGGCGCTGTACAGTAATACATATGAGTTTGTGAATTGTATTACATGCCTATTCAATCTTTCTATAGTGATAAAGACATTTTGAAACCATGTGATAAATTAATTTTGTATCACACATGTGCGATCTGGACTGAAACTCAAAATCGGGAATTCCCTTTTTATTTTTACTGCAGTTGGCGCCTTTTATTTACTGACATATATGATTTACAAATTACATCAAATTGTATTTAAAACATTACACAAGGCTGCTGCAAAGTATGATTCTTAACATTAAGTAAATCCAAAGTATTGTTATGACATTAAATTAAAAAACATTTTTCTCAAACACTCATTTATTTTGCGAAAGAACATACCACTCGACTGCTACTGTACATGTACCACACCACTATCTGTATACATAAACACAGCACAGTATGATATATGAGGGGGTGAACTGTTCTATATGTTACATCTGTTCATCTGCATTGGATTAAAACTGACCTACTGTTAGTCACATAAATAGTAATATTAAAAAAAAAACCAAGCGTAATATTAGGTTAAAGTATCTAAAACGAAGTTTGTCAGCATATTTTTAAAAACCCATATAATTATTACAATGACTTTTACATGTTTTATAATACTAGAACACTTCAGACTGGTCCAATCAAAGATGTTGATGCCTCCAGCATTAAGAATGAATGAATATTGAACTACACCCCAGCATGATCAACAATAAGAGATGAGAGGAAGTTAAGCTTGGTTAAACCTCGAGTTTCAGAATACTACCCAGGTGTAATAAAATGACAGCAGTTTTGGGGAGGAGAGGGGGAGGAAACACCATGTAATATCTTCAGAGCTGGGATACCAGTCAATCAACCATTTGACTTGTGCTTACATCCACTGAAGGTTCCAGCATGACAAATTCCCCAGTGGATGTGTTCCAGACGAGGGTTGGAATACCCCCACCTACTTCTCATGCCTATATAATAGACCAGTCCAGATAACCACAGGAGGCTCGAGTAGCACAAATAATCTGGAATAGTTTAGATGTGGGAGGTTGCTCTAAATAATGTCTTACTAAATGTTATCAACTCCTACTTCTGCTTACTTAACAATAGTTTGGTTTTTTTCAAAATCAGAGGTGAGATCGGACTGTCCGTAAACTACTTGCCCGAGGTAATGTGGTGTAAAGATAAAGCCCCATTTGGAGTTAATATTTGTGTTCCCCCACCATCCTTTCCAAACCAGTGCCCAACGATTGGTACATCACAGGCCATGGTATGTGCTGTCCTGTCTGTGGGAAAGTGCATATAAAAGATCCCTTACTAATAGAAAAATTATGTCAGAATTGCCAAATAGTTGACGTCAAACAGCTGCTGATTACTAATTCAGTTTGCTCTAGTTATATTGTTAAAGAAGAAGAAGAAAAGATTCTATTTTGAACTACTGACTCCAGATAAATGTTTTAAGCCATTCCATTGGCTGTTGGTGTATTCTGACCAGTACATTGTTCCAGGGCAAAAAGCCATTAGTTTGAAGTCCGGTTAAGTTGAAATGAAAATAAACCTGTATAAATTGCTGGAAAGCTTACCTGATACCAACCAAAAGTTTTATGTTAACATTGGACAAAAATGTTGAACCAATCAGGGAATCAGGGCTAGATTCTGGTGATCAGAAAATTTTGCCAAATTATTAAAGAAAACCCCCCAAAAACCTATAGCTATTTTTCAACAAAAAAATATCAATTATTACACAAATTGATTTCACCAAATTAAAATATAATTTGCTAGTTTTAAAAATTCTCAGTTGGCAAATTTGGCAAGTGACCGAGCTAGTCCTGGGAATAGCACTGTAATGTGCTCTTTCTATGTGAAATAAAAATGAATAAACTAACCACATGATAATAACAATTTACATCCGAGACTGGAGTTGGAGCTACATGACACTAAATACAGCCAATTGATAATAACAATCTACATCCGAGACTGGAGTTGGAGCTACATGACACTAAATACAGCCAATTGATAATAACAATCTACATCCGAGACTGGAGTTGGAGCTACATGACACTAAATACAGCCAATTGATAATAACAATCTACATCCGAGACTGGAGTTGGAGCTACATGACACTAAATACAGCCAATTGGAAGACTGATCTTTTGTGACCTTTACTTGACCAATAAAAAAACACAACTTCACTTTTATTTTTACAACGTGATAATTTTGACTGTCAAACCCCCCAAAAATCATCTAGGTTACACACCACCATTAATTACTCCATGCAGTTCAATACAATTTCTATGTTGGAATATATTCTGTGAAAAATACAACACTGTCATGTCACTACTAATTTTAGGGAGTGCTCTCAACTGACATGTACCATGTAAAAAATCAACATAGGTCAACAACAATTTTTTTCAATTAATGGCCCAATGCCTGACCACCGCCTCGTGTTGCTGTTATACAAGTGGCACCATACCACTTGCACAGGTGTTATCAGTTAATACAACATATAACAAGTTTCTTCAAACCAGTATGTTATTTAAATACTACAGAGGTCAACCTACGTGTAAACATCAAAGAAAGATTACAAAAAGCATATCAGAATTTTTTTTAATTTTTTTTATGAATAACTATTTCCTAAACCGGACTATATTAAGCTGCTACAGCAAGTAACAACACGACAAATGGTGATGTGTTGCCATAAATTGGAAATCATCATAAAGGGACTCTCATGATATGGCACCCCATTATCTAAGTTACAAGAGCAAGTTAAACACTCCCCTCAATTTTATTCATGTGAAGGTCTGTACATGGATTTCAAACTGTCATTAATTAAAAGAATATAATCAAAATGAAATAAAGATGTTTTACTAACCAATAGGCTAGTGAAAATAATGCATAACGGTGCTTGAGTACTTGCATAGACACCAAACCAATGCGGAAAGGTATAAGGGAGACAATTCAATGAGCTGAATGTGGACAAATTTCTTCAGTAACTACAATATTCAAGTCAAATGTGATCAATCTTGCAATTATCCCAAGAAAAGAATGAACACGATGACACACACACACACTATCCATATGAAGTGATGGTCTGGGTACAGAACATTCCTGTCTCCATGTAAACCAATTTCTTAAGAAAACACCACATCACCTAATCCCTACCTAGGCTGACCTAGTAACTCCATACAGTCTAACATCTGAGTAAACTTAAGTGAACATTACAATACAATCTCAATGAGCACATTTCAGTCGTTGATGCTAGACTGACCTCCTCGTAAAGCGAAGACGTAGGTAACCAAATGTCTGTGTGAGATAGATTAAACAGTGGTGGTTTCTAGAACTGTTTCTTCATTCTCTGTGGTAAAATGCTGTCCTGGGCATATCTGAAGAATGACAGTAATCCATACTTCTTTCCTTTTCTGCGGAAGTAGTTGCTAACAACATCACTTTCATCTGTAATCAATAATATAAACATAACATCACTTTCATCTGTAATCAACAATATAAACATAACATCACTTTCATCTGTAATCAACAATATAAACACAACATCCTGTTGCCTGTACTACCAAAACATTGTCTGTACTACCAAAACATTGCCTGTACTACCAAAACATTGTCTGTACTACCAAAACATTGTCACCTGCACCAATGATACATTCCCACCTGCAATAATGAAAGAAAGAAAGAAATGTTTTATTTAACGACGCACTCAACACATTTTATTTACGGTTATATGGCGTCAGACATATGGTTAAGGACCACAGATTTTGAGAGGAAACCTGCTGTCGCCACTACATGGGCTACTCTTCCGATTAGCAGCAAGGGATCTTTTATTTGCGCTTCCCACAGGCAGGATAGCACAAACCATGGTCTTTGTTGAACCAGTTATGGATCACTGGTCGGTGCAAGTGGTTTACACCTACCCATTGAGCCTTGCGGAGCACTCACTCAGGATTTGGAGTCGGTATCTGGATTAAAAATCCCATGCCTCGACTGGGACCCGAACCCAGTACCTACCAGCCTGTAGACCGATGGCCTACCACGATGCCACCGAGGCCGATCCTGCAATAATGAGACATTATCACCTCTACTAATGAGAATTTCTACTAAGAAAACTTCTCATCTCTACAAACATGACATTCTCACTTGTACTAATGAGACATTCTCACCTATACTAACGAGATATTCTCACCTGTACTAACGGGCTGCACCTCACCAACTGTAGGTAAGACATTTTCATTAGCTGACAGAGACACAAAAAATGCAAACGGAACGAGCCACAAACACAACGTGAAATAGGCTAGAACCTGAAAAACAAAACAAAGCATATTACAGTAAAGCATAACCATGTAAAATAATCATGTATCTTCTGAGATCGCAGTGTTATTCTATTAAAGCAAAATTTACTTGTATTGCATAATAATAATAATAAAGACCACTACTACTACTAAATTCTTGCTTAATGAGGGTAACACAGTTTGCTAAAGCTAATCTTCCCTGAAGCCCTTGAGTACAAACAATACAGAATTACAATACATAAATGTATGAACGAATAGAAAATACCTACATGGCATAAAACATAGGACTGCTTCTTGGTTAAGTGGTGGCATAACAATTTTTATCCTATAACTTGCCCATAATATCCATGTCATAAACCCATTTGATATTTAAAATTATTAACCAGGTTAATATATTTGCTGTACATGGGTCATTTGTTTAAAAGTCAACAAAACCTGTATACCTGAGTGTACTGTTTTAATAAGATTGAGTTGAAATGCATGACGTCAAACTAAATTTGTGCTAATAACGATAACATTATATTACTGGTGGAAAGTGATTTTACAACTGTTATCTACTAAATATCAAATTAAAATATTCTTTTACAACTGTTAAGTGTTATAGGATAAACAGAATTGGCTACTCACGTTTTTTAATATGCAAAATATCAACCTGGTCTAGTTAAATGCTATTTGTCTCTGCAGTCTCGAAAAATAATGATTTAACACAGACTCAGTTGATATTTTCCATATTAAACAACACTTGTAACGGATCCTCTATTATCTCATACAATTGTTTATGTTATTCGTTACACTGACAAGAATATGTAAAATGACATGCACAAGAACAATTATTTATAGAACTGTAAGAAGTTATTTACCCCTCCACACACATACACACACAACCACAAACACACACAAACACACCTACTTACACACACTTACCTCAGAAAATGGATACCACACTTCGGAGAAATGGGCAAAGGCTAGATAGTGATTGATAAAAATAGATGCTGAAAAAGAAAGTTTTAAAAAAGGTAAATAAAAAACCCGAATGAAAGCAAACTCAACATTGTGATTAGCTATATATCAGTAATTACAAATATGGCTATAATAAATGACAGAAAAATAATCAAACCTCTAGAATATAAAAGATGAATTTGATAAAATAACCTATTGTTAAATAACCAACATGTAAGTTATGATTCCATTTTACTTATTTGAACTATGTATATAACAGAGTTGGGGCATATAATACATTAATACAGTAATGTAACAAAGCAGTTAAAAATTAATCATATAATTTCTTTAGCCACAAAAATATCTACCCTCTGTAGGGAACCCACTGGTATAAAGTTACCAACCTGTCCCAATGATTAATGACGGTGACACTGTAGAGAAATACGGAAACTGCTTCAGAATGAAGAAGTACGACACGTTAGATCCAAGACCACAGATGATGATCGACAGTGGGTAGTCTTCAAACAGGAACAGTAAAATATAAATTGTTGTACAAAACTGAAAAAATAGAAACAGTCCTGATAACATTAAAAAGAAAACATGGTTGCTTTTAAATTAAAAATTTTTTTTAACTGTATATTTATGAGTGCCAAATATATATATATATATATATATATATGTGTGATTTCTTTTCACAATTTGTGACCAACACTGTAACATTAACGACATCCAATATTATTATTAACCTATTCTCTAGTAACTAGTTGACACTTGCAAAAAAAGAAGAGAAAAAGAAAAAAGAAATAAGTAAATGAAACCACCAAGCTTGTCATAAATTCATACATACACATAATTTACAAAGAAAACTTCAACTAGATGTAACTGTGCTCTTTAAACAACAATTAACATAATAAATTATCTTATTGATTCATAAATACATCTAGTCATAAAAATAAGTATTGTTGTTTATTCCAATTATTTAACTGACTTGATGGTCATGGTTTAAGAGATGTGCGAAAAAACATCACTAAAATACTAACAATGATTTAAAGCAAACACTGTGTAAATTACTCAAAATTATTAACTCCTTAACAAATTTGACTGTAAATTACTCACAACGATTAACACCTTAACAAATGTGACTAAATTACTCACGATTAAAACCTTAACAAATTTGACTGTAAATTACTCACAACGATTAACACCTTAACAAATCTGACTGTAAATTACGATTAACACCTTAACAAATTTGACTGTAAATTACTCACAACGATTAACACCATAACAAATTACAACGATTAACACCGTAACAAATTTGACTGTAAATTACTCACAACGATTAACACCGTAACAAATTTGACTAAATTACTCACAACAATTAACACCTTAACAAATTTGACTGTAAGTTACTCACAACGATTAACACCTTAACAAATTTGACTGTAAATTACTCACAATGTTGAATGATTAACACCGTAACAAATTTGACTGTAAATTACTCACAATGATCAACACCTTAACAAATTTGACGAAATTACTCACAACGATTAACACCGTAACAAATTTGACTAAATTACTCACAATGATTAACACCTTAACAAATTTGACTGTAAATTACTCACAATATTGAATGATTAACATCGTAACAAATTTGACTGTAAATTACTCACAACGATTAACACCGTAACAAATTTGACTGTAAATTACTCACAATGATTAACACCTTAACAAATTTAACAAATGTAACTGTAAATTACTCACAACGATTAACACCATAACAAATGTGACTGTAAATTACTCACAATGATCAACACCATCACAAATTTGACTAAATTACTCACAATGATTAACACCATAACAAATTTAACTGTAAATTACTTACAACGATTAACACCGTAACAAATGTGACTGTAAATTACTCACAACGATTAACACCGTAACAAATATGACTGTAAATTACTCACAATGATTAACACCTTAACAAATTTGACTAAATTACTCACAATGATTAACACCTTAATAACCTTAGCTGTGAACACTGTGTATTCCTCAACAAGTTCGGCTAGATAGAAGAGTCCGGCCGCTAAAAAAACAAAACAGAAGCTCAATTTTAAAGATTTTTGTTGCTTGCCCGGAGGACAAGTATAGGTTCACATTGAGGTTTTCCCTCCAAAAATTTGGTTGCCCTGATTTCATCCGTGTTTTGAAAATTGTTATATTTATATTCCAGTAAAACAGCAACCAACAGGTTTGGAATTAATATGTTTGCACTGTAAAATGTAATATGTACTGTCTGAAATAAAATACATTACTTTTTAATATTTTAAAAGGTTTTGTATTAGAAATTTAAAATTTGGAAATGCCAATTTTTTTGGGAATGATAATGACCAGAATAAAAATAAAAACACACAAATGATCCACACATCAGTTTTTGTTTTGTTTTGTAAGTCCAAATGCGAATTAAAAAAAGAAGAGATAAGAGGTGGATGAATCCAAAATGGAGTCTGATAACACACAGCACACTGGGTACTGAAAAATCAAAAGCAGTGTCATCAACATCAGAAACTGTCAACATTTATAGTTAACTTATATATTATTGGTTTTGTTCGATTCCACATTTTAAAAAAATAATGTTTTGAAATGTTTGTAGTTATACACATGTACACGTAGGGCCTAATTGCTTAAGATTTTTGTGATTTGGTGACATGTCAGCTATTTTTCAATCGAATGCACTGGACTGTTTCCTATTCAGAATACTTCAGCCGATTACGATTTTTCCCGATGTCTTACAGAATCGGCCGAGGAGTTCCGAGTGGCAAACAAACCCACGTGATTTCGACTGATTGACTGACACTTTAGATAACGACAGTTTAAAAGCGATTGTGGGCAAGGAAGCTGCACATTATTATGGGAGACACAACTCGCCGTTTGGTGTAAAAAAAAAAGTTAGTTGTCTGACGGGCAACTAGTATCATAGGATAAAGTTGCCCGACTGAATATTAGGTCATCACGAACGACCATAAAAATTGAGAGCTGTATATAATATATATATATATATATATATATATATAAAAAGTTCAGGCGCAAAACCCGCTAACGCCATCAACACAAAAAATTAGATTCATGCATCATACTGTAGCTTTCAGTGCCTAGCATCTGAAAATAAAATCATTTTAATTAAAAACTCGCAAAGTCCCATTACAAATCCTACCAAAAGCTTGGCATTTTTTGCAGAACCCGCAAATGCCATAATGGCTCTTTTGCAAAAGCTGCAACATGCATTACATCAACCAGAGCGCTGAATGACGTCATGTGATTTCAATATGGCGGCGTCCACGAAATCTTGCTTCTATCAGTGAAAGTTGTGGTTTGTGTATAATAATTTAGCATATACAATGGAAAATTGCGATGAACTAGAGGAACCTGTTGTTCAATCATCATCGGGAAAGAAAAAACGCAGTGAACCAAAGCAATCTGCGTGTTACTTAGCTAAACAGGCCCGATATAGCGGCGATGGAAAGGTTTCACATGTATTGTGTACACACCAAGGCTGGTTTCTGTACTGCTACTGCTCTGAATGAAAATGACTTGGCTTTCATAAAAAAACATGTGTATGCCACCACAGACAAAATCAAACAGGATGCTGCTCTTCTTACACACACGACTGTGACTCAATGCAAGCGTCGGTGCCCAAGGGTAGATGATGAAGAAAAACAGAGAAGTAGGGATATTAGTGTGAAATACAGTGTACTGAAAGAAGATAAAAGTGAAGTACAGCAATTCACTACTCTTAAAAACAATCCCAACCAGTGCTCCACAACTGTATAAGACCGTGGTATGTATTATCCTGTCTGTGGGATGATGTATATAAAAAGTATTTTGATACTAAATCGAAATAAAAGTAGCCTATTATATAGCGGCAGTGAATTTCCTTTCTCAACATATGTGTGGTCCTTAAGCATATGTGTGACGAAATCTAACCATATATAAAATGTTGAGTGCGTTGTTAAATAAAACATTCCTTTACTTTCTTGAAAATTAAAATAATTCTACTCCAGTCGCCTGTCTGGCCTTCGACCTCAGGATTTTATGAATGGCTTAATGGTTGGGAAATGCATTATTTTCAATACAGAATTTGCCCCCAAGATTACACATTCTTATGCAGATTTTTCTAATTCAGCTCTGACACTGTGACATGTCTGCAGATCTAATTGACCCAAATATGTGTTCCTGATCAATAGCACTTTCTTCTAAACTAACACCACTGTGCTTTGTGTCATTTCAGGTATCAAGAAAGACCGTGTCCAGAATATTGCCAAGTACTGGTTACAAACTGGGCAAGCTCGACCTGAAAATCGTGGTGGCGCTCGTAACAGAGAAAAACATAACCTAAAAAAGGAGAGGATTCGCACTCATATTTCGACCTTTACATGCCGGGCTAGTCATTATGCCCGCCACGGAAAACCAGGACGAAAATACCTACCTAGCAATCTAAGTGTAGCTACAATGCACAAGATATTCATCGATCAGAACCACGAACAAGTTTCGTATGCCCTCTATTGGAGCGTGTTTGTTTATGACTTCAACCTTGCATTTGGCCATCCAGCTAAAGATATTTGTTCTACCTGTGTTAAGTTCCGAATGCAGATTAAGAACCCAGAATTGTCTGAAGAGGAAAAGCGGGAACAGATCACCCTTTTCATGTTTCTTCGACGCCGAGTCCGTTCTTTTTATAACATTATGAATGATGTGGGCAACAGTTTGACGGTGTGCTTTGATATTATGGAAATATCGCCGATTGGACAGACTTACTATTCCCGCCAGTTATACCTTTATGTATTCGGTGTTGTCCGACGCCATGGGAGAGGTGAGGCTCAGGGAACAGAGGATATTGATCTTTTTGTTTGGATTGAGCACCAGAACAGAAAGGATAGCAACATGGTAGCCTCAGCATTGCAACACTATTTTAGTTCTGTCGCCAATTGAGATCTGGCTCAGACTGAACACTCTGTTTGTTCTCCGATTCGTGTTATGGACAGAACAAAAATATAAATGTTTTGTCCATGCTGTTTGCTGTCCGTAGTCAAATATATCCACAACTTACCATTGATTACCACTTTCCGATTCGTGGACATAGCTTCCTTCCGGCAGATCGAGCATTTGGAAGGATAGAACAGGATATATGTAAAAAAGAGGCAATACTATTGCCATCAGAGTACATTGACATTCTAAGCAAACATGGAACTGTTCACGAGTATGGCAAAGACTGGTGTGTTATGATTATAAAAGCGAGTCCGCTGCATTTTGTAAAACGCAGCGCTCAGTTAAGATCAGTGATGCTAGGGTACTCCAGGTTGCTGGGGAGAAGATAGGTTTCAAACCTTCCTATGCTGGGGATTTCTGCCTCCATGTAGTTCTCAAAAGAGGGCAAAAGTGGAGTCAGTTCCAACCAACACTTGCCCCTGATATCAATTGTGTCAAACCTGCCAAGAAGAACGACGTTCTTAAACTTCTTGATGAACTTGGAGTAAATCTGGCGATGCGGAATTTTTATGAAAATGCTGTGTGGTGTCCATGATCAAATTGGCGGGATTCAGGATCTGGAGGACAGTGATAACGACTGAGGACTAGGCCACGTCAGATGTTTTCATGACCACAGAGACTTTAAAATATTACTCTTTTATCTTTAAGAATTTTACAATAATTGATTCACACAAATGGGATAGAATCCTTGGGTGTCCTGATTAGAGGATTGGCCGAAGAGGTAATACCTTAATGCATGGCCCAGGAAGTATGACATTGCTCTTGCTTTTCACAGTCATGTGAACTCTTTTAACACCATTCTACATTACTATGACAATTTCGAATAAAAATGCCATTTAATTGGAACAATCTCCCACCACTTCCTGAGGCCACCCATGCCCTATTTTCTCATAACTGACAACTGTTATTATGCTGTTCTGAAGTTCTTTAATAATTTCTAGCGTTTTTATATTGTTCCCACTGCTTCATAATACCAATGTGGATTTAGCAGGTTTTTCCAAAAATATGACCATGGACTTAATGGGTTTTGCCAAAAAAATGTTGTTAAAATCAATAAAAAAAAACTATTTTCATTAAACTTAGATTTGTGGAAATTTGACATGTTATTAGTTTATTAGTTCATACTATATCCCAGCAAAAAAAATGAATTTACACGAAAAGAGGTAAAATGGACTTAGAGGCTTTTGCATTTGAACTCTTCATACACACACACACACACACACACACACACACACACACACACACACACAGTTGAATCCCGTTGGCTCGAAACCTGTCGGTGCTTGAGAAATCCTTGTCGGTATTAATTAAATGTGTGGTAGCTGAAGTGATGACATTTGATTAACTCGCCCATTGTTTCATTTAAAACTGGTCTTGTAGACGTGTTCAAAGTAAAGCTTCACGCCAAGGTCATTTTGTGCACTAATTGTTTGATTCGAAAAGGTACCGTAACACTAACTGTACTTGAAAGATCATTACCAATAATTCTCTGGTTCATCTATAGCTCGTTCTGCCTAAATAATTAATCTGAAGGTTGTAATAACCAACTGCGCAAGCGCAGCCATTGTTGGTCCTTTTCGGTGGTTTTCCATTTGATATTTGATGGATCACCAGTTTGAGGTAAATATAGCTAATAACACAGTTGGGACCGATAATTTAGTTCGAGCGAAGGCTTATAGTCGACCCTGGGCATGTTCGACCCATCATCAGTTAATATAAGGGTTTACCGAACAAAAAACTCGGGACTTCGTTTTTGTTTCGAATGTTACGGTATGTACAACACCTCCAAGGCCGAGCCAATGAGATTCTACTGTATATATATATGTATGTATGTATGTATGTATGTATGTATGTAGTATGTATGTATGTATATATATATATATATATATATATATATATATATATATATATATATATATATATATATATATATATATATATATATTTATATTGTAAATAATGAAATTAATGCAAGCAAGATAGTGCGAAAAATGTGCCCGATGTATTGGCAAAATAATTACTTGATGCATTATATTTTTAATCTGTCACCTTGTACTTTCTGTGGTGCTCTGCATAAGAGGTGGAGGTATATGGGCTCCGATTTTTGCAGGGGTGGGGTGGGGGGTAGGGCAGGCTGGTTTATACCCGAATTAAACGAAAATATCCAAATCTGGATAACAACATTTAGCTCTATAATTTTTGCCCAAATTTAAGGTTTTGCTTCAGCACTAGGAGTCAATTGCAACCCCAACTCTCCCCCCCCCCCCCCCCCCCCCCCCGACCTCATACACTTATTTGTGGAGGAAGTTACTACTGACTAAAACACTGCTTTATAATAACATAAAACGTACTGAAATAATCAATAAAAGTATTTATTATGGACTACAGTGCATCCAATAATTATAAAGGTCTTGAAAATTAAAAATGGTTTTAATCTTTTTTGTTGTTGTTATAAGCACCATTTATCACTTAAGCCAGTAGATGTCAAACTCATCCAATCAGTAACGAGGTTCGTAATCGATTAGCCTAAAGATGTGTTAAATCAAGTTGTCAAACCCCCAAGGTGTCATCTATTATAAATTGTTTGGACACAATACTGAATACTCGTACTTTATATACATATATATAGTTAAATATCATAACATTTTAATTTTTAAACATTTAGTCCATTATTCTAAATGTACACAATTTGATTTGGGTTTTTTGCCAATGTAATCAAACATTTTTTTCTTTGTTTCAAATTCATGATTCAAGATAAAAACTTAAAAGAGCCACCGTGATGATAATTTGTTTTACACTATTTGGCAAATATCACCTTTTAAATTTGTACTTTATGCAAACATGTATTCCCCCCTCCATCCCTTAATGGGGTTGGTAATAACATCACATGGTACCGATTTACAATTTTATCCCCCCCCCCCCACCCCCGATATATATGACTGTCACTGTTTGTATTATGTAACAGCTAACAACCGTCACTAATAAAATTCAACTCAAAGACCACAGGTGGGGAAAACCCACAATCATATAACGAAACACTACCCATTAGTAATGCCATAAGACACGTCCCACATGTAAGTGTACCAGAATGTAGTCTTATTATTTGGGAAAGCATTTCAACTTGATGTACATATGTCTAGCTGTAATTAATACCAACATTAAACACTGTTGCTATGGCATATATATATACAGGAAGAAGAAGGAAATATTTTATTTTATGGTTATATGGCGTCGGACATATGGTTAAGGACCACACAGATATTGAAAAAGGAAACCTGCTGTCACCACTTCATGGGCTACTCTTTTCGATTAGAAGCAAGGGATATTTTGTATGAATCATCCCAGACAGGATAGTACATACCACGGCCCAATGGGCCCACTGACAGGAATTGATCCTAGATGGATTGTGCATCAGGTGGGCACTTTACTACTGGGCTGCGTCCCGCCCCTATACAGGATTGATACTAATAGCAGTGTGTACTCTACTGTCATAACATAGTTAAATTAATGACACCACAAGACATTAAGCTATATAAGGGTTATGTATTGTGAATACCAGTTCCTGTCCTGAACTAATGGGCCAGCACAAATTGACACCAGCGCCCATCACAGACACTCCAACAGCATGCTCTGAATGAGCACGTTTGGGACCAGACCTGACCTGAATACCGGTATGTGATGAGGAAAACGTATTCTATAAATGAAAAAGAATCTGACATCATTCTTATATGCATGACTACATTAATCCACAGTTAGAAACACTAAGTTGATATGGACTGTGACTCACCAAGTCACCGAAAGTCACTTTTTGCACCCTTGTTTTGTCTTCGTACACAATAAATATAACATTTATCAGCGTATTTTCACTTGAAATCCATATTTTGTAAATTGTACAATTTTTTAATTACAAGATTTTCTTCAAACACATTCAAGTACATCAGTAATGTTCAAATAAAACATTTTCAATAGCAATTTTGCATTGGATTTTTTTCCAGCATTCTTAACGGGGAAATATACTCAAATATGATCCTTATGTGTTGGAAAGATGTATACCCAGACCACCAACAGATACTGATACTTTAACAAATGAAAAACGCGTAATTTTAGAGTTAATAAAAAACATGATTATTCCTGCTAACTGGGGGCAGCCATTTTCTTTTTTTTCATTGCGTCCGGTACTGTAGCTTTGGGTGAAGTGACATCAGCTCCTACAATCTCCGGTATAAACAGTGTAAACAAATTCAGTAATTTCAGTCGAGGCATTTTGCTTTCATCAACTGACTTGAAAAACAACATAAATGACTTGATAATATAATAAACTATGTAACTAAATATATTTCAATTTGCATTAATAGAAAGAAATGATGGAGCTATAGTATTTTTCTCTTAAAAAATCCAATGAAAAAATGCATACTATTAGGCCTATTGGTAGGGTACGATGGAGCAAAAATGATACCCAAGTGATAATGTTTTTCATTGGGAATACGTAATTGGTCACTTCTGTTATTTTAGATGGGAACGTCTACTTAATCAAGAGTTTTATAGAATGATTTACAGTAATAAAGTAGGGGTTGCAGGTATTCCCCAATACCATGTGATGTTAATGAAATACCGCTGGTACGTAATTTTGTGTCTACACGGCGGTAATTAATGGCTTGTCTACCTACCAAATATATACGTGCAGGAATCACAGGTGGAGGCCACTGAAAGTATAGACTAATGAACTAAGAAAACACTCCGTTTATCATTTCAGTACATAGGTTAATGCATGGACAAAACATGATACAGTTATTTCAACACTTTGACAATGGTGGTTTATTTTGTATTGTAAAATAATATATACTTATTGCTGGCTTACTGGGACAGATAATATTACCAGGGTTGAAAATTAGCAGTCGCGACCTTTATTGACTAAGGGCGACTAAGAATTTTACAAAGGTAGTCCGTTGAGCGACCATCGATTTTAGGGTCTAGTGAGTATGGTACCAGTTAAACTACAGATCTGGCAGCAGAAGACATAGAACATGCTCTATATATTTATACAGCACCAGTCTTTCTAGAAATAGAGGTCAAAACGTACTGAAGGCACTGCGTGTATTTTTAAAATCTGGAAGTCGTAGGCTTATTGGAATAGATTGGATCCACCTTAATTATCTAGTAGAGCTAATATTTGACAATTGTTATTCAATGTTATGGTAAACAGGAATCATATTGAATTAGCTTACATTATTCTGGGAAAAAATATCCAAATTAAATGCACACGTATGCGTGCTTCATTTATAGGAAGACAGCCACTCCCGAGGAAATCCTTTACTGGAGATTTTATCCAGACCTGTCAACCCTCCCGGATTTCGCGGGAGTCTCCCGGTATTTGATCAAATCTCCTTTCACCTGTGCGGGAGACAATTTCTCCTGTTAAATGACATTTTTGTAAGCATAAACAAAAATTGATCCTCTTTTGTCAAAATAATATAAGCAAAGTAACTCTGCCTTTTTTTCTCGTTCGGAAAATGTCGACTACTTTTTCGGTTTCTGAGAATGTAACAGGCCGAATTGTCCCGACTGTTTAACCTTTGCCAAAGTGAGAATTGTGGGAAATCCTATTTATATTGTTAAAAAAAGTGCATGGAGTTTATAAAATGACGTGTTGTTATAATGTTTGTCGTCATCGTAATGGCTACGAAGCGTGTTGCCGCTAATTCAACAGGCTGTGTATTGACATTCAGTGTTGCCATAAAAAAAACTATCCAATTTAGTTCTAATAACACCTCTGAATTGTAAAATGTCTTCCCACTGGATTACACAATGCAACTATGACGAATCTTAACTGCCAGACTCCAAGTTGATGCATGTTAAAATCACATGTCACGGCAAGTCAACGAAAAGACCAATTGGCTGTATAAACATACTTGTGTCAGTTAATTTTGTATGTTTGTGCAGTAAAATGTTGGTTATAAGGGTACACTTCAAGAAGTTATTTTTGTACAATTAAAAAATGTTGTGTTTGACATTGACATAAAGTTACTCATGGAAATGAGTATAATTCCGGTATATTTCACACGATGTCCGTAATGAGATTTTACTTATGATTAATGAAAATACAATGTTTATTGCATCATTATAATGATTTTAAATAAGTACCACGCCACCGTTTCTCATTATAGTAAAAACTGAATATTAATTTATAAGATTTATATAAATTTGTCTTCGGTACTTAGGTACACTAACCACAAATGATAATGTAAGTGTAATACCGTAAATGTAATAATTAATTTTTTAATTTCTTGTTCATGTTCTTAACATTTTTGGATAAAATATTTAAAAAATTTAAAATATGTATTAAATCATAATAATATTTTAAAAAACCCCAAAAAACAACACTTTTTTTAATGCCAAGATCTAAGGTTAACAAGTATATATGACATTATATAGTATTCATACAATATTTTTTTTTTTTTTTTTTTTTTAAATATATTTATTGTACCAGATATTTATATATTGATAATGTCAGGGTTGGGGCCCTGAAATCATTATCTTACAATAGATATATAAATATAAGTGCATTCAATAAAATTACTAGTTAACTGAAACAGTCAAATTTGGAGCACAAAATTAATGACAGACTAAATATATAATAAAAAAGAAATTAAACAGATAGACAGAGAGAAAAGAAGAAAAGAAAAATCCATATTTCCAAATATAGAAAACAAATGTTATTGGCTTTTAGGTTACAAAAACTCCCCACCACCAATAGTATGTGTCTTATATTGGAGTTATTTTTAACTATTAAGGCCAAGTTTAATTTTCTAGACATCTTTGCCAAGGTGCCCAGTTTTCATCAAACTCTTTATGTGAACAGTTTTTATAGAGTATTTCTCTATTTGTAATTTATCTGTAATTACATTTTTAATTCCAGTTATATGAAGTATATTCTTTTGAAGTTTTGTTCTATATATATAATGCTTTACATTGACAATAAGCCAATTCACAAATTTATGATTTGTATGTATGCTGCCGAATAGAACCATACTTTTATCAAGCTGAATATTTTCGTAACCATTGTTCTATAGTTTTCCAAAGTTCACTGACTTTAGGGCAATCATAAAACAAGTGTTGCAATGTTTCTGGTTGCTGATTACAAAAGTTACAAGTACTGGAAGCAATATACTTTATTTTATATAAAAACTAATTTGTTGGTATAATCCTATGTAAAATTTGGTACTGAAACCATAGTAGAGTTGGGTCTTTCAAAATCATAAATGGAAGACTATAATACTTTGCCCATTTTGAAGTAGGAAAACAGCATCCTTCACGAGAATATTTCAATTGTGATGTAGGAACTACAGTAGCATTATTCAGTACTTTATATATTTCTCTACTTCCTGATTTGTTTTTCGCAAGGAGCTTTATTTTCGAAGGAAATACTGGATGTTTAGGCACTTCGTATGTTTGTTTATTTAAATAATTTTAATTGCACATATTAAAGACGCATATTCTAAAAAAATTGATCTTATTATATTTTGCATTAAAAGTGTTATAATCCATAAACTGCCCTTGGCTATCTAGTATATCATATAAAAATATAACACCTTTTTCAATGAAATTCTTATATAATATAGGTTTTCTGTCTATTAGTATATTACTATTATTCCAAATGTTCAACCTTAGAATTTCTTCTTCATTTTGAAATGTTAATTTTTGTTGAAATAAAATCCAACTATTTAATACATCCTTCCAAAACATATTTTTAATTTTCTTTATCCTAAGCTGAATTAAAAAATCACCTTGTATAACTAAGTCTCTGGTTGTTAAACCTGTTATAGACTGAATGCCAATGTAGAATTTGACCCAAACTGTCTTTTTATCCAAGTCAGTTTTAATGCTGTAGAGAAATGTATAATATCTATCATTTTAAGCCCACCTTTTTCATAATCTTGCACTAGTATTGTTCTTTTTATATGGTCAGGTTTGTTTTGCCATACAAAATTAAAAAGTAATTTATTTATTTATTTTAATATTCTTTCCAGTGGATTTGGTAAAGAAATAAGTAAATGCGTTATTTTGGGTATTACAAGTGATTTTACCACAATAATTCTACCCAAAATGGTTAATTTTCTTGTTGACCACTGTTTCATAGATTTCTTCATTTCCAATATTTTATATTCATAATTTTCATCAATCCTTTGTGGCATATTTAGAGAAAAGTTTATTCCTAATAGACTACAAGATTCAGCTTCCCATTCTAGCTTCCATTTTGATGGATGAAAGACCTCTTTTGAGAATTTCTTACTTCCTATCCATATAATTTTCGATTTCGAGTAATTTATTTTCAAACCAGAAACATCTGCATACATGTTTAATACACTTAAAGTACTGTCCAGGGACTGGGGTGATCCGTCTAAAATAAAGGTGGTATCATCTGCATACTGAGGTAGAAGGTATTCTTCCCCATCAATATGTATTCCTTTAATATCCTTTGAATTTCTGATTAATATTGCTAGAATTTCAGCACATATGACAAAAATATAGGGGGATAGTGGATTGCCTTGCCTACAACCCCTTTCTAACTTAAAACTTTGTGATAGAAACCCATTTTGTAATATTCGCGACACAGAATTTTTATAAAGAGTATTTATCCACTTTTTTATTGAATATTTAAAGTTAAAAATATCTAGTGTTTGTTCAATAAAATCCCAGGAGACCGAATCGAAGGGTTTTTCAAAATCTACCAAAACCAACATACCTGGTATTTTTTGTCTTTCTGTATAGTCCATTATGTCAAATATTAATCGTATATCTTCACCAATATACCTGCCTTTGATAAAACCAGTTTGATCTTTAGCAATAATTGTATCAAGTACTGTTTTTATTCTATTGGCTATGCATCCTAAAGCTATTTTATATATACAGTTCAATAAAGTAATAGGACGCCAATTTTTTTTTTTAATTTCGGTATACAAGTAATAATTCCTAATTTTTTAGTGTTGGACATTTCATTTATATTATATCTATAATTAAGAGATCTAACAATAAAGTGACCTAGATCAATCCAAAAGAATTAAAAAATTCTAGTGCTTCACTATATTTTATTTCTCATTCTAAGCCTTCTGCTACTGCATTTGATAGTTTATTTGCATAATATTTTTGATGTTATCGCCAGTAGATGGATATCATTTAGAGTACAAGTTTTCATAGAATTTTTTAGTTTCCTCTAAGATTTTTGTTTGTTCCGTTATTACGTTACCGTTATCTAATTCTATTTTGGAAATAAATTTGCTATAGTAGTTCCTCGATTCTAAATTACAAAAGTATTTAGTAGGCTTCTTGCCTTCTTCTATCCATTTTGCTCTAGATCTAATGAATTTCCCTTTTAACTTCTTCCTTCGAATTTCTTTTAGTTCATTTCTTTTTGTTTCTAGTAAGTCAGAATTTGTATTATTTTTATCTTCTTCTAACACCTGTATTTCTTCACTAAGTTTTAATTCTAACACATTTTCCTATTTTTTCTTAAATGTTGAATACAAAATTGTTTTCCCCCTTATTTCCATTAATAATACTTCTAAAAATAATTGATCGTTAATTGTGAATTGTATACTTTCATTCAAAATTGATTCAATGTTTTCTGCATTATATACTGGAATGGCATATTGACATTTGGGTCATTCTGTGTCAAATCACCAAAAAACCCAGATATTTTAAACCTGACCGTCTCAGATTTTTTATGAAACTTGGTATACTTGTTGACTGGGATCCCACAGCACCAAATTCAAAATTTTAAGCCAATCGGACCAGTGGTGTGGGAAATATGACCCCCCAAATTTTGAGATTTTTGGCCAAAATGGGCGTGGCCACCAACCTTTGAACCCTCATATCTCAGGAACTACTGGGCCAATCTTCATACAATTGGTTTTGTTGAAAAGGTTGCCATTATTGTTCAGATTGGAGAATGTTGGGGTACACTGACCGTTTGACCTTTATGACCTTGAAATTGACCTTGTGGATCACATGACCTTGAGATGACCTTTCTTGAAATTTAATCTCCCACGTGTTAACTAAAACATATAAAAGTTTCAGAGGTGTAATATTCTTTGTTTAGCAGCAATACACATTCAAAAATTGCATGTCCATGAAAATAACACCTTTTCTGCCATTAACCCATATGAGTCCAACGTTTGTAAAAACGAACATCGCTGTTTTTCATCATATTGTTTCTATTAATAAGCATGTATTAAAATCCATGACGTTGTTGGCTTTAAGCACGAGATTGAGATGGGTAGTGTTTTTCACAGACACCAAGTGACCTTGAAAAGAGGTATGAAAGTTTCATGTTTTTCATGTTTATGTCTAGCATTTTGTGTTACATAAATACACTATAATGTATTTGTATTACAAATGTTGATCATGTTAAAATTAAGTATATTGTATTACATGTTTATACTGTGTATCTGGGTTTCATTTATGCTGGATCGGTTTGGCCTGATAATTCACCAAATGTGAAATGTTCGTTTTAAAAACAGTGGCCTTATATATACTAGTACCTGATAAGCAATATCAAATCAATTACAATCAAACATGATTTAAACAGTCACTGCATTAAGTAGGCACCTATATTAAGCGACCATGTTATTGTTTTCCCAAACCATATAGAATATTACACATTAACCTGTATTAAGCAGCCACCTTGTCTACATGGGCCACTTTCTAAATAACTCATTACACTGCATTTGTCATACCGGGTGGCTTGGTGTATGTTTTGTCTCTTGCAATATTTAAATGCAAACAGTAATTAGTTTGCAATAAAATGGGGGTGCAGGCTTGGGGGTAAGAAATATATACTCCAACAACCTTTGTAATTACTCAAGCATTATAAATATATTTTCAGAAAACATGGCATCTGGTCGCATAACATGTCGCTTCTTCACAGTATCGGATGTTTTAGATCAAGTTTTGGCTGACAATGAAGACGTTGATAACATTATTCTTCTGCCTCCAGAAGAAGATGGTGATGTAACAGATGACGATGAAAACGAGGGTGACACAGCTCCTCACGATGTTCCTGGGATTGTAGAAGCTGACATCCAAGTGACAGGCGAAGAGGCTGATTCTAAAGTTGGAGATACAGAACAAGTTACTCCAGCCAAAAAACTCAAAATGAATGTTATCTGGAAGGAAAACTCAGAGGATATCAGCAAAATGCCCAGAAAAGATATAGGCAAACTTTGTGAGCAACATCCCGAGCTCGTAGACAAATCCCCCTATGAGTTATTCATGATGTACTTTAGTGAGATTTTGGACCATTTGGTTTGTGAAACCAATAGATATGCAGCTAGACAGAACGACCATACCTTCAACATTAAAGAAGATGACATGAAACATTTCTGTGGTATTTTCTTACTGAGTGGATACCACACGTTACCTCAGCAATACATGTATTGGTGCACTGACGAAGATGTCGGTGTTCCTTTAATTAGTTCTGCAATGCCACGCAACCGGTTCAAGGAAAAAAAAAAATACTTGCACATGGCCGATGACAAAATAGTTGAAAATGACAAATATGGGAAAATCCGACCTGTATATGATTTGCTAAATGCGAAACTGAAGCAGTTTGGAGATTTCGCACCCGCTCTGTCCATCGATGAGCAGATGCTTCCCTATTTTGGTCGTCACTTGGGGAAGATGTACATGCATGGGGAAACCTGTCAAATTTGGTTACAAATTATGGATAGTTGCATCTCACACAGGATACCCTTTCCATATGATGCTGTACTCGGGCAAGGAGAAAGACAAGTCACCAGGCGATTTACTTGGGACAAGAGTAATCTTTGAGCTTTTACATCACATCAGGGAGCCACCGAGTCACACAGTAACTTTCGACAACTTTTTCACAAGTTACGATGTTCTTGTTAAACTCCAAGAAAAGGGTTTTGCTGCTCTGGGAACTGTCAGGCATAACCGTCTGCGTGGTTCTCCTTTGCCCATTGCAACTGATGTTAAGACGACGGAAAGGGGTTCTTACAAGTACTGCAGTGATGGGAAGCTGGTGGCTGTGGTTTGGAATGACAACAGGCCGGTTTATGCCGCTTCAAACCACAAAAAGGTAACCCCAACAGTAGTAAAACGTCGCTTCTCACAGTCTGAAAAAAAGTACATCCATGTTGATTGCACTGCAATTATTGATACTTACAATGGAACAATGGGAGGGGTTGACCTGTTTGATCGCTACTTGAGCGACTACAGGCCTTCAATACGTGGCAAGAAATGGTACTTCCCGTTCTTCACCAACGCTCTCAATGTCTGTGCTACAGTGGTGTGGAGAGTTCACAAGGAGCTGGGCGGCGCTGAAACACATTTGGTATTCCTAAGATACATCGTCCGCACCCTTTTGAAGCAGGTAACTACCAAGAGATGTCTCGGGACACCGCGGTCAGTTCTTCCTGACATACTGTACGACGGAGCAGGACATAACCAGGACAAAACCAGCAAGGAAGGCTGATGCAGACTGTGTGGGAAGAACACATTCTACAGATGTGTAAAATGCAACCAGCGACTACACCAGAAGTGTTTTTTCCCGTATCACTCAAGAGCGTGAAGGATGTAGCAGCAAAACACTGCCACCGAATTACTCAAAACCATGTGCAGACTTTAATTAATCTAATTAAATGAAATACAAAACAAATTAGTTACCTTTTCTATCTGAGTAAACAATAAAAATAAAAGCCAACGATTTTACAAGATTGAGCAAGTGTTTATTGTGTTGTTTTAAGTTCACTTCGAGCTGGAGCCGCATGTCTTAGGAGGTTGACGCCACTGGAATTCCGCCATCTGTTTCAATGTTACATGTGTCCCCTGTAAAATACATTAAATATAATTACCATATAATAAACGTCTTCAGCAAATGAAATAAAAATCAACATGACATAATAAAATGTTGAAAAATGAACAAAAAGCAATAAGATTTCTTGACATCAGTAAAACTTACCCCAGATGGCGATCCGGAAACCGCTCTCTCACCACCTCTCTTATCAGGTCGGGGAATACCAACGTTTTCCCTGGCTTCCCCACGTGACCACCATACTGAAAACAAAATTAAAGTGCCCTCTATAAAATACCAAAGTATTGAAATGTCATACTGTTTCCAAATATTGTTCATAATAAAAAAGTAAAACATAAAAAAAACCCATAACAAATAACAGTTTACTTACAACAAGTTGTCCATACATCGCTCTGTAGATTTCCTTTCTGGTAGGTCCCATGGTGTAACAGTATTTGACGCCACCCCACCGACACAATCATCCTGCAAGAGTAAAAT
The DNA here is from genome assembly GCF_016097555.1 of Gigantopelta aegis. Classification (NCBI taxonomy): domain Eukaryota; kingdom Metazoa; phylum Mollusca; class Gastropoda; order Neomphalida; family Peltospiridae; genus Gigantopelta; species Gigantopelta aegis. The sequence continues at coordinate 960,155 of NC_054708.1, read as the reverse complement.
AGTATGCTAGATGTATTTATAGCTACAAGGAACATTTTGTAGTAGCACCGGTTATAACTCGTGTCTTCACACAATTCTACAAAGTTTGTTTGGCAGGTAATACAAAGTTACTAAGATTAAAAAATCTAAATATTTGTGTGTTTTTTACATTCATTTTGAGTTATTTATGATTGTAATATACTTAATTGATACTACTTACCCAGTTTCTGCCAATGTCTTCGAAAGTTCATCGAATTTATCCATTGTTGATGATTACTTAAATCCAAGACCACGTCAAGGAGGCTAGACACATGCGCGGTAAAACAAAGTGAAATAGTAGTATATGAGGCCATTGTTCGTAAAAACGAACATTCCATATATGGTAAGAAAAAGGTTCCCTCCATAAAAAATGCACAATATATAGATATATAATCCAATATAAGTAACAAATCCAAAATATTTCTTAATTTGACTCGGCAGTAAATTGTTGGTCTTATATGGGTTAACGTCTGATTAGCTATACTGAAGTAAACCTGAATGACCAATTCCTGATGTTAGGAATCACCATCTCTCTTGAACATCGAGTAATACATTGTAGGCCTACATGCTAAGATCAAATGATATCAAACTACTTCACTCATTGCCTTCTCACCAGTTCAGCAGTCACAGAATCATTCGGTCACCCACTTCCCCCATAGTCTTGCAATTCTAGCATCATCCTTTTTACTCAGAGAGTACATCCGTCGAGAAGATGCAATAGAAGGTGTATCAATGACACAGAAGATGTCCCCATCACTAATCCAACAAGTGTCTTCTTCGTTTGGCCAGTGAAATAACTTAGAAGGTCCGTGAGGGTGCATGAAACAAATGAAGAAGCCTCCATGCTCTTCTGAAATGTCCTCAACTAGCCCAACCCATGCCTCATTGTCATACAGACAACAAACATAGTTTTGCTTCTTGGCTTCAATGGGAGGCTCCTCCGGTAACTCGGTCATATCATCCTCAGAATCCTGGACAGATACTAGTTCTGGTGGGTCACTCTGCAGGCTTAGCTTGTAGGCATGCATCTTTGACTTAGACACTGGAACTAACCGGTGAAATTTCTGTGTTCCCGTGACCGTTTTAGCCACTTGAAACCTCCCTTGGAATTTGGAACCCTTGTCAAATTACCTTTCCAACAAAACCAATTGTATGAAAATTGGCCCAGTAGTTCCTGAGATATGAGGGTTCAAAGGCTGGTGGCCACGCCCATTTTGGCTGAAAATCTCAAAATTTGGGGGGTGGGGTGGGGTGGGGGGGGGGGGGGGGGTTGGGTGATCGCGCGCCATATCTCCCACACCACTGGTCCGATTGGCCTAAAATTTTGAATTTGGTGCTGTGGGATCCCAATCAACAAGTATACCAAGTTTCATAAAAATCTGAGATGGTCGGGTTTAACCCATTGGGTGATTTGACACAGAATGACCCATTTAATCTTTTTAATAGTCTCTTTGACATAATCAACATATATTTTATCCTTAATTAGTGAGTTATTGAATTTCCATAGTCCTTTACCTTTTTCAAAATGACTTACGTTTAAATGTAAGACTACACCTGAATGGTCAGACTGGTAGCGACTTTCAAACGAGACTTTATTTATGAGTGGCATCACATTTTCAGATAATAGGAAAAAGTCTAATCTAGCTTGTTTGACTGGATTTTTTTAATATCCAAGTATATTTCTTTAAATTAGGATTAAGTTCACGAAATGGATCGACAAGGCTATATTTTTCAAAATTTTCTAGAATTTCGGTTTTTGCCTTCGGGTTATTTATGTGTATGTAATTTTTGGTATCCAAGTTTTGATTAAGGACTAAATTAAAGTCACCACAAATAAAATAAAAATTCGTTTTCAAAATCCTTGATAGAGTCAAATATATTCTCATAAAATTGTGGTTTATCATCATTCGGCCCATATAAATTAACAAGTGTTATTCTTTCCCCTTCTATTGTTATATCGAGTATAATATAGTTACTAAAAATATTAGTTTTCATTTTATGCAATTTGTACTCAAAGTTATTATTTAGCAGTATGGCTAAGCCGCGTGGGTTCCGCGAAAAGGAACTAAAGACACATTTGTATCCCCACTGTGCTTGGATGTAAGGTTCTAATTCACTTATAAAGTGAGTGTCTTGTAAACAGTATACATTCATATTCTTTTGCTTCAAATAATTCAGAACATCCTTTCTTTTTTCTGGATCACCCAATCCCTGACAGTTAACTGTTATAATTTTTAGAGATGCCATATTTCAATGAATATCTACCATATCTTAACCATATACACCAATATAAGATAAATGAGAAATGCAGTTTGGAAATATAGACGGAATAGAGTAAGATGTCACTAGGAAAGGGGAAAAGAACCAATAAAATATCCAGTTTCTCTCAGCGCCTCAGTGGAAGTATGAAACAGCTCACAAAACATATATTCAGCTAAGAAACTTATGGGATTGCATTACAATGTAATATAATATTATTTATATAGCTCCCCCCAAAAAGAAAAAGAAAAAACAACAACAACACAAACACAAAAACCCCCACAAACAACCAAAAACAAAAACAACCACCAACCAAACATTATGAACATCAATGCAGCAATATACAATCCAAATTCTAATCATAGAACTATTACTATCGTAATAATTTCTTAATCATAATCACAAAAGTTTAATGGTGGGAAAGAAGAAAAAAAAACCCCCAAAAATCCCAAACCCAACCCACTAGTAGTGAAATAGAAAATTCCTAAAAACAAATGCACACTGGCTCACAAACGTATCTATATACATATACATATACACACATATTCATATGCATGCACATACATATATACACACAAAATACATATATGCATATACACATACATACACACAATATACATAAACACACATACATACACACAATATACATAAACACACATACATACACATATACATACATACACACACACATATATATATATATATATATATATATATATATATACACACATATAGTATTCATATAACTTATTGTAATAATGTTTTTTTTTAAATCTTGCGATTTTGAGTTAAACTGTGTGAATTTAAAAAATCTCCTGCTTTTTGACAGAATCTCCTGCTTTTTCAACACACACCACCTGCTTTCTCTTGACTAAAGGTTGACAGGTCTGTTTTATCATCTCTTGCATCGCCAGTTTATTTCATCCCTCTTGTACCACCGCAGAAAGGACTGCCACCCAAACTAACTTATGTATTACAGCAAGCGCAGTTCTACCTTTATTCTCTTTGTAGTGCATTGTTGTTTTACTTCACAGGCAATGCAAGTCAAGTTGCATAGCTAGGCTATTTTAACATTTTGTCTTCACCCCTGTATTAAAACTGAGATTTATTCTGTATAATTTAATGGTAATTTGTAAAGAAACATTTTTATTTATACTGGATTTTCTTTTTTTTTAAATGTTATTTGAGTTGGTATGGTTTTAAAATTTAAGCACATATTTTTGTTTAATGAATTTTAAATTACATGCCAATTCATCAGTTTCCTTTTGAAGCAAACAGACTATATACAGTGGGCTTATGGTTATTATTCAACAAAGAACATTCTAGTTTTGATTTTGGCTGTGCAGTTTAATTAAAATGTGATAATTGGAGGGCTAGTTGAATTTGAGAAGGGCCAGTAAGAGTTTTCTTCAACTGGCCCTGCTGGCGACCATGGTTACCATGTTAATTTTCAACCCTGTATTACAGAACATTGTGCAAAAATCAGGTACGTTTGTTTGTTCAATTCCAAGACTTAATTCCTGACATTCCTGACATTCCTGGCGTTAAATATTACGTAACCACCGGCTCGCCAAAGGGCTTATTCACTGGGATGGTAAAAAATGTCTGCGCCTGTTATATATAATAGCTGTCACATTTAACTGTTTTATTAATTAAATATAATAATATACTTACAAGTTGATATTAAGCAACAATGTGCATTATATATTGTTGAATATGCATTCGCATCCAAAAGCCTTGCGTGAGCATTTCTTTAAAACAGAAATGTTATGTACCCAGTTTATTGTTATTGTAAGGAAGGAAATGTTTTATTTAACAACACACTCAACACATTTTATTTACGGTTATATGGTGTTGGATTTATGGTTGAGGACCACGCAGATATTGAGATAGGAAACCTGCTGTCGCCACTTCATGGCCTACTCTTTTCGATTAGCAACAAGGGATCTCTTGCATGAACCATTCTACATACCACGGCCTTTGTTACATCAGTTGTGGAGCACTGGCTGGAACGAGAAATAGCTCAATGGGCCCACCGACGGGAATAAAAACTGATCTATTAACCTTGACCCGTCAAAATTCTATAACGAGCAAACAACGCTGGTTACAGGTCAGTATGTTTTTATTCTTAATAATTTTTGACAAAATATTAAGTTTAAAAAGATGGAAGAAATGAAAAGTACCTTTTGTCAAATATATCATATCTAAAAGTTACCATTGGATATACTATATTTATTGTGTACGAAGCCAAAACAAGAGTGCACCGTGCGAAAAGTGACAGCCGTCAATCTTAAAACTAAAAGTGAAAACGACAGTCACACTGCCACTGGCTACATCATGTTTCAAATGCGAATATCTACTATCTTACCAATAGACAGAGTCACCACAGAAATCTGGATCAGTAAGGCAAGCCAGCTCAGAATATACATAAACCACATTTTGACAATGAAAGAGTAGTAATCGTTTAGTTTTAATGTCTTTTACGAACTGTATTATAAAACAAATCCACCATGACAAGTGACCATGACGTTGATGTTTTTAGATTTATCTCCCTTGCACCGAGGCCATTCGGCAGCATTCGGAATACTCGGCTTGTCCAACAGGAAGTAGGTCGATCTTGCCTGTTCAGCCTTCATGCTGTCGCTGTACATTATATACATGAAACTAAAAATAGTCGGGGTTAAATTCTTACGGCGGGGGTGGGGGGTGTGTGGGGTGGGGGCTGGGGAGGGGCGGGTGTGTGTTGTGTATGGGGTGGGGGTGTGTGGATGGGGGGGGGGTGCACACTCAAATGACACACGTCGATATAGACTTTACCATAGCTTAATTATTGCCTAGAAAAATAGCACCCTAGGCTAGCTCAGTGATAAACTTTAAAGCGCTCACATGATGCGCGGTCGATCTAGGATATGACATATAGTTTTAGAGAGGAAACCCGCTACTTTTTTTTCATTAATAGCAAGGGATCTTTTATAGGCACCTTTCCACAGACATGATATATCATACCACCGACCAGGCGAGCGCTTTACCACTGGGCTACGTCCCGCCGCGCCAGTGCACCACGACTGGTATACCAAAGGAACTTGAAAGGCCGTGGTAGTAGAGCCATAATCTTTGCGTACCCGGTGGTTGGCAGCAATTCCGTGTTTTCGCTATAGAGTTATCTCTGGCTGAAAGGGCGATATCATAACCGTTCAAATATCCGTCTAGCCCTCGTATGGCAGAATACTCGGGCTAAATATGATAAAACACCTTTAAATAAGTTTAACGAACGCAGTGTAGCCTAAGCAAAATAAATATTAGTCTGTATCATTTGGATGAAATATTTGGTCAAATCCCCCCTACTACAGGCACGGCGGAGCGGGGGGGGGGGACTAGGGCGGGGGGCCTTTAGCCTCCTCAATAATTCGGAATCAAAACTATTATTGGTAGTAAATCTTAAGGCAGAGATGAATTTTACTTGTAGAATGCAGCAAATTGCATTTCAGAACATCGTTTTTAAAATTTTACGAGGAAGCATGTCTCCAAACCCCGTAAACAATTTGGTTTGCGCCCTCGATCTCAATCAGCCCCCCCCCCCCACACACACCAATGGCTACTCGCATCCGCCGTGGCCCGATACTACCCCCGCTTTTAGTTTGTATAAGCCTATATCATGAACTGCTTTAAACAGTTTATATTCTGGGGACTGTCATTAATAATATAAGCCTGGAAGAGAGAGAGAGAGAGAGAGAGAGAGAGAGAGAGAGAGAGAGAGAGAGAGAGAGAGAGAGAGAGAGAGAGAGAGAGAGAGAGAGGGGGGGGGGGGGGGGAGACAGAGAAGAGGGATAATCATATTATGTAGGGAGAGAAAGAGATGAGGAGAGAAAGAGATTGAAATAGAAAGAGATTGAGATTATATTATATACATTTAACATGCTTCAGTTTGTATTGTCACATATTCTCTCTGTTTTGACATATATTCTCTGTATTATTACATATAAGAATATGGCTAAAAGACTTTTGAGCTACAACAAAACCAAGTTAACAATCGCAACCCGGGAAATATAGCCTTTAATTCAAACACGAATTAATTTATTTCCCCATGCAAAACCTGGATTTAATCCTTTGTGAAAGGCCGGAAGTTTGCAAGATGTTTTACACATTCTGTTGATAGACATTGCATTGAATTATTGAAGTCTTTCCAAGATGCAGCAGGTAGCTGCTACTGAACAAGGCTTTGTAGAGATCCTGACAGTACGAGTTGTCATGGTAATTACGCACACCGATCGACAGGCAGACATTTGATCCGTGACGTCACAGGCATCTGATTGCTAAATCCAACATGGCGTGTTTGACAGGATGCTTGTTGACAGATTTACTACTTTTAATAACAGCTGACAAGTGATGACTATTCGGTCGTGACGATGAAGTAAAGACTTAATTTATCAAATGTGCACTCTGGTTATGGCTGCCTCGTCTTCGGGAGCGGGCGGGGTGACGGCGACAGTGACATGTCCAACGTGTGATCACACCGTCCCGCAAGCCCCCGGAACAAAACGAACTATCTGTCCCAACTGTGGCAACTTCTACGACCGCGAGTCTGCGGAACGGCCGCCTTCGTACCGGAGAACTCGACAAAGCAACCCAGCGAGACTGCCCAACTTGAGGGACAATCCAGTGAGTATTCCCAGATGATACTGTCACTATTATTATGGGGCGGCACGTAGCCCAGTGGTAAAGTGCTTGTCTGATGCGCGGTCGGTCTAGGATCGATCCCCATCTGTGGGTCCATTGTGCAATTTCATGTTCCAGCCAGTCCACCACGACAGATAAATAAACAAGTCATGTCAGATGTCTAGCTTTATTTGTAACCAACATGCACATATAGTTCTTTTGCTTTATAATAATATTATATTTTATTATTCTTGTTTCATTATTTTCTTTTTATATTTTATTTATGAAGCAAATAAAAATTGGAATAAAAACAATTGGAAGTACATAGGTCTTTTTGAGGCTATCATTGATAGATTTACACCGATTATTTATATATTTTTTCTTTCCAGGACAATGGCAAAAGCAAAGGAGGAAGTCGACTACAGTCCATTGCAAATTTTTTTCAAAATCTTGGACCGGTGCGCAGTTCATCATCAAACAATTCACAGGAGCGTCGGCCCTCGGCTGGATCCAACACTGGAGTGAAATCTGAGTTACCTCCCATTGCTGATGAGAAGAATCTGACAAATGCTAAGAAGAAACCATCTTATTTACCATTGCCATCGGCAGGACCCACACCACACTCCAGTCCACTAGGATCTCCGAAAAATGACCCTCCTGGGCCTGACAAACCCCCCAGAAGTCCTGGACCTGCAGAAACAATACAAACGAATCATCTGAAAAATGCCACAGCGGAACAGTTAAGGTTATTGTCTCTTCATCTATGATAAGATTACTGTAAACTATATCTCATTTTACCTCTGAGTATTAAACGTATCAGGGCTATTTAGTTGCAAGTGCAACCATAACTTGATGTTTGTGCCTGAGTAAGTTACCATGGTCACATTATTATTCTATTATGGTTTACTTACTGGTAGTTAACTTTACCAATTACACAGACATGCCACAAGACTTCCTTGTAACATGTAACACGGCTATTTTAATTTATGAATGGTCTTGTCTCTTTCCCTGTTACTTTATGAAAATCATTTGTAATCGTTTTAAACAAAACTGATGCAGTTTAGTTGATAGCAATATGTAGAATGTTTTTTAATTTGATACAAGTAATATATATATCAAAGTACTGACTATTTTAATTGAAATGTGCATGTGAAAACGTGATGACTTGCGTCTGAACACAGGGCAATATACACATACAATAGAGTATTGCATGGTTGTAAAATATTTTGATAAACAAAATATCCAAACAGATGCTTGTAGTTTCAAGCGTTCAGTAAAGTGTCATAAATTAATGTCCATTTTTACATTTTTATTACCTGGTAATCAATGTTTGCTCCTAAAATAAATATTTTCTCGTGTTAAAACACAACAATTTGGGTGTACATTGCACCTATAGATCAGATATATTCTAAAAGCTGGTTTTGGCTCGGTGTTTTAGTGCTTGATGATTGGCCATGTTTATTGTTTACTTGTACTGTAGAAATAGTGTTCTAGGGAAGAAGTTAAGTGATGCTGTGAATACAAAATAATGCTCTAGTTTTTACTTGTAGAGAAGGTAAGCGATGTCGTGAGTCTAAAATAATGCACCAGTTTTTACTTGTAGACGAGAAGTTAAACAATGCTGTGAGTCTGGATTGTGGCGATCTCTTCACGACTTCTATGCAATGACGTTTGATTCATTCATTGAACTAAATGCTGCTTTCAAGGTATGTTTCATGAAATGAATGATATCCGTCCCATATGTTTTAATCCATCCTGATTCCAACTTTTACCTTTTGACTACTGCAGTCGGGATACTCGCCGGACATCTCACAAGCTGACACACTGTATTGCTAACTGCCGACTTACTTGTTTGTTTTTGTGAGAAATATCTGGGAATTGTAAGTTGAACAAGTGGTAGCTCATTTGATGATAAATTTTACTGTTTTAACAACAAAGAAAATCATAAAATATTGGAATATGAATCCTAGTTCATTAAAACAAAGTTGTGGTCAGTAAAACACATTGATTGGGAATAATGACCATGCTTTCTGGACATCTGACCACAGATGTGCAGAAGTAAACACAACTTTATAAATCTTTTGCATAATATAAAAAAACATTAACTGCTGGACGGTGAGACAAAAAACGGAAAACGGTTTCAGTTCTCTCCCTTGGATAGAGTGGAGGCTGTGCTCGGAATTTCTGGAAACTGACTACTGTTACAGTGGGACAGTGTTGTGGAATTTGTGGCGGACTATACCTTTTTCGAAAAAGCGTGGTTTTGTTAATATTTTCAAATGTGGTATTATTTTTTAGCCGATATTCTAACATTACCTGATTATTTCATTTTTCCTGACTGTGTGACAGTGTCTGTGGTGTTATCATGAAAATTCAATATTATTATATGGTTAACATAGACAGTGATGATAGGCAAAGAAAATACTGTTGAATATTTTTCTTAACATAACATATGACTAGATAGTGAAAGGAAACACTTTTTTTTTTTTTTTTTTTTTTTTCCCCCCCCCCACCCCACCCCCCCCCAATCCCCCCACCCCAACCCCCCCAACACCCCCCCCCCCCCCCCCCCCCCCCCCCCACATGAATGAACACAAAAAGTAATGTTGTTCATCGGCTGAAATGTATATGAAAGACAAATATTTTAAGTTTTACATAGTGCATTATTTGAAAAATATTACAACAAACATATTTGTAATGTATGAAATGCACATGTATACTACTGTACATAAGTATTTGAGTTATATGCCCAGTTGTTTCGACTTATCCCATCATTGATATTTAGTTTGTTTTAACGGAGCTAATGCACCAATGGGTCTTAAGAGAAAAAACTTATTTTTTTGACTTTTCTTTTACAGACAGACTATTCTGACTGCATTGCAAATGACATTAAATATAACCTGTTTTGATTTAATATATGCAAACACTTTTTTTTTACCAAATAAGAACAGCTTTCTTTGATAGTAACTTTATATTTGCATCTTTAGAATATGTCGCAAGATGGCTTGCATACAAATTATGACTGTTAACTGCCAGGGATTGGAAGTTCCTGAAAAAAGAAGGGATGTTTTGAACTATTTAAAACAAAAGAAATGTAGTATATATTGTTTACAAGACACACATTTCACAGCAGAGTTAGAACCTTATATACAAACTCAATGGGGATTTAAATGTATATTTAGTTCTTTTTCAGGAAATTCGAGGGGTGTAGCTATTCTGTTTAATAACAATTTTGAATACAAATTACACAAAATGAAAACAGATATTTCCGGAAATTATATAGTACTTGATATCACTATAGAAGGGGAGAGAATCACACTTGTCAATATATATGGTCCAAATGAGGATAGCCCAAATTTTTATGAGAACATTTTGAAATTACTTGAAGAATTTGAAAATGAAAAATTTATTGTTTGTGGTGACTTTAATTTGGTGCTTAACCAAAATCTAGATACAAGAAATTATATACATATACTCTTCAAAAGAAGAAACGCAAAACCACATTGTCGTAACATTTGGAGAATTGATTTAATTATTGAATGGTGAGTCCGATAATTACCAAATGTTGCAGGATTGTTCACAATTCACTCTAGTCCATTGTGGGTAAGTGATAGGACACACCACCAAGGTCAAGGTCATCTGGAGTCAATACCGGGTGTGGCCTCCGCGTGTGTTGACAACTGCCTGGCACCGCCTGCCCATTGAAGCAACCAGAGTACGGATGACGTCCCGGGGGATGGTGGCCCACTCGGCCTGCAAGGCTGCTGCCAGCTCGGGCAGGGTCTGGGGCTGTGGTTGTCGCTGTCGGAGGCGTCGGTCCAACTCGTCCCATAGATTCTCAATTGGGTTCAAATCCGGTGATATCGATGGCCAAGGAAGGACATTAATGTTGTTGTTCTGTAGGAAAGCCGTTGTGAGACGTGCTGTGTGAGGCCTGGGGTTGTCATGTTGGAACACTGCGTTGGCGTTGGCCATAACTGGAACGATGTGTGGCCGGAGGATCTGGTCAATGTAGCCCTGTGCATTCAGGTTGCCCTGCACGTGGACCAGGTCAGTTCTGCCAGTGTGTGAGATGGCTGCCCACACCATGACACTACCCCCGCCGAATCTGTCCACTTCCTGCACGCAGTTTGCCGCATAACGTTCACCACGACGCCTATACACGCGACATCTTCCATCATGACGTCGGAGCAGAAATCGGGACTCGTCACTGAACCACACCTGTCTCCATCGCAGTTAAGGCCATTGTCGATGAATCTGGCACCACTGCAGTCGGATTCGACGGTGTTGTGGTGTTAAGATGACACCTCGAACTGGACGTCTGGCACGAATTCCTACCTCACGTAGGCGGTTCCGTACGGTCTGGTCGGATATCCTGCGCAAACCTGGTATTGCTGCGGCTGTGGAGGTGGCAGTAGTCAATCGTTCCCGAAGGTGGCGTACCCGGATGTAGCGGTCCTGCCCGGGGGTAGTGACCCGTGGTCGACCGGATCTAGGGAGGTCACGTGTTGATCCATGTTGCTGGTAACGGTCCCACAGTCTGGAGATGGTGCTTGGGGACACATGGAATGCCCTGGCAACGGCCGTTCTGGATTCGCCTGCGTCTAGTCGGCCGATGGCATTGTTTCTCTGCGGTTCACTGAGACGTGGCATGTCCTGAGTTGTCAACTGTCGGCCAGATACAGAGGCCAGGCAAGCGAACACCCTGCACTTGTATACTGTCGGTGTTCATGTTGCACGTGCAGACAACGCACGTGCAGTGGTGACATGGTTTGCACGTGGCTGCGTTTTTGCGAATATTCACATTTTGGAACTTTATTGTACAGTAGCTGCGTTTTATCGAATGTAACCGTGGGAATGTGTTTGGGACATGCAATGACCTTATATTCACAAAGCATGAACCGGTAGGAAACATAAAATCAGAGTTATAACCCATTTGTACCCTTTTGCGTTTCTTTTTTTTAAGAGTATATTAATAACCCTAAAGCTAGAGAAAGAGTTTTAGAAAATTTTGAAATTTTTTGTTTTAAAGATCCATTTCGTGAACTTTACCCTGACCGAAAAAAGTATACTTGGACAAAAAAGAACCCAGTGAAACAAGCTAGATTGGACTTCTATCTTATATCCGAAAATCTAATGACATTTGTAGCAAAGGTATGGATAGAGAGTAGTTACAGGTCTGACCATTGTGGAGTCATTTTACAATTAAAGTTATCTGATATGGAAAAGGGTAAAGGACTTTGGAAATTTAACAACTCGTTACTTAAAGATAAAAAATATATTGAAACAATTAAAGAAACCATTTTAGATGTTAAGAGTGAATATGTAGTACCTGTTTATAACTTAGAAAATATCAAAACAATTTCAGATGAAAATGTTCAGTTTACAATTAATGATCAACTTTTTCTAGAACATCTGTTAATGGAAATAAGAGGGAAAACTATATCTTATTCTTCATTTAAAAAGAAAACTGAAGACATTAAAGAAGTAAGTATTTGTGAGGAAATATTTTTTTTAGAACAAGATGAAAATATGACTGATTTCAAATTATTAGATGAAAAAAGAAATGAATTGATAGAAATTAGGAAAAAAAAGTTAAAAGGGCAGTTTATTAGGTCTAGAGCTAAATGGATTGAAGAAGGAGAGAAGCCCACTAAATATTTTTGTAACATGGAATCAAGAAATTTTCACAGTAAACTTATCTCTAGAATAGAACTTGATGATGGTACTATAATAACTGATAAAAAAAAAATCTTAGAAGAAACTAAATTTTTTTTATGAAAAATTATATTCCAGTCAACATAAACAGGAGTCAACTTTAAAAGAAAATTTTAAACAATTAAAAAATATGGACTTCAAAATATTAACTGATATGGAAGCAGAACAACTTGAAGGAAAAATTATGTACTGAGAAGCATTGGCCTTTTTAAAAGAGATGAAAAGTGAAAAGAGCCCTGGCTCTGATGGATTTTCTGCTGAGTTTTTTTTAATGTTTTGGTTAGATTTGGGCCATTTTATTGTTAGATCAATTAATTACAGTTACGATATTAAAGAAATTTCAACCACACAAAAACTGGGAATAATTACTTGCATACCAAAACCAGAAAAATCAAAACTTTTGTTAAAAAATTGGAGGCCAATAACATTATTAAATTGTATTTACAAAATTGCTTCTGGATGCATTGCATATAGGTTTAAAAAGGTGTTGGACAAACTTATTGCAAAAGATCAAACAGGGTTCATTAAAGGCAGATACATAGGCGAAAATATTAGACTAATCTATGATATTATGCAATATACTGAATTATATAAAATCCCTGGCTTATTGCTTTTAGTTGACTTTGAAAAAGCTTTTGATTCTGTGTCATGGAAATTTATTGAACAAACTTTGGAGCTTTTTAATTTTAAAATATCAATAAAACAATGGATACAAATATTTTATAAAAATTCAGAATCTAGAGTAATGCAAAATGGTTTCTTGTCTGAAAGCTTTAAATTAGAACGAGGCTGTAGACAAGGCGATCCTCTCTCCCCCTATATTTTTATAATGTGTGCTGAGATACTAGCAATATTAATAAGGAATTCTAAAGAAATTAAAGGTATTAACATAGAAGGTGAAGAATACATAATATCTCAGTATGCAGATGATACAACCTTCATGTTAGACGGATCTCCCAAATCTTTGGACACAACTCTAAGAATATTAGACCAGTATGCTAATGTTTCTGGTCTGAAAATTAATTATTAAAAAACTAAAATTATTTGGATTGATAGTAGAAAGTTTTCCAAAGAGGTATTTCATCATTCAAAATGGAAACTAACTTGGGGTGAGGAAAATTTTAATCTATTAGGTGTACAATTTTCTGTTAATATTGAACAAATTAGTATAAATAATTTCAAACAAAAAGTACTTCAAATGAAAAAATTAATAAAACAATGGTCATCAAGGAAGTTGACTGTGTTGGGTCGAATTGTTGTTGTTAAAACTTTAATAGTACCACAAATAATTCATTTACTTATTTCCTTACCAAATCCACCTGAAGTAATAGCAAAACAAATAAATACAATGTTGTATACTTTTATTTGGCAGAACAAACCAGAAAGAATTAAACGAGAAGTATTAGTACAAGACTATTAAAATGGAGGCATTAAAATGTTACATTTTTCAAATTTTATGATTGCATTAAAAGCCTCTTGGATAAGAAGACTTTTTACCACAAATTCAAAATGGAAAATTCTATTCCAGGCAATAACAGGACTAAAGACAGAAATTTTGTTAAATTACGGTGATTATTTCCTTCAGAAAAAACAAAAACTAATTAAAAATCTGTTTTGGAAAAATGTATTACAAAGTTGGTTAATGATGAAATAATGAGTACAAATATTTGGTATAATAGTCATATCATTAAAGATGATAAACCTATATTGTATAAACACTATATTGAAAAAGGCATAATTTGTATACAAGATTTATTGAATGAGCAAGGACAGTTTATGGATTATGAAGTTTGTAAAGCAAGATACAATATAAAATCATTTTTTTTAGAATATGCCACTTTAATAAGAGCAATCAGAACATTTATTGGCAATATTAAAACTGATAACCAAATATTTGTACCTTTGAACAATCCAATTTTCCCTTTCAATCTAAGAATTTTTCTAAAAGATACAAAACAATATACCAATTATTGAACAGGAATAAAGTAATACCTACATCACAAATAAAATATTGTAAATTGGGTTGTACTTTTTCTCCACAAATATGGGGATATTATTACAGTTTACCGTTTTCAGTTTTAAAAGACCCATCTTTAATGTGGTTCCAGTATAAAATCTTACACAGAACAATAGCAACAAATACTTTTTTGCATAAAATAAAATATATAGATTCTGATATTTGTCATTTTTGTTATCTCCAACCAGAAACATTGGAACATTTGTTTTATAATTGCACAAAAGTTGCTGAAGTCTGGAAAGCTGTTGAATATTGGTTACAAGCCAAAGATGAACACATCTCATTGGACAAAAATATAGTTTTGTTTGGACTTATAAATAAAAAATACAGATTTATTAATTAGCTATATAAAATATAATAAAAGATAAACTGCAAATTGAAAAATATATATTGTATAAAAAATGTCAGTTCAGTGAAGTTTGGAGACCTTGGCAAATTTTCTTTGAAACTAATGGGCTATTTTTAATAGAGGTTATTCACGTCACATCATTTTGCTTCTCTTGTTGAGAATAACCTCTATACATGCATATTTATATATGTACATGCAGGGATTTGTCCAGGATTTTTCACCAGGGGCCCATAGCAGATAAAATTGGGAAAACAAAATAAACAATGAAGGCACATTGAGAATTTTCAATGCCTGTTTCTTCTGGGAGGGGGACCTTTTTGGGTACCAGAGAATGTCTGGATAGATCCCTGACATATAGGCCTATAAGTAGTTGTATTATAGACTCATACTGTAAGTAATGACTTCAGGGCCCCCAACCCTGACATTACCAAATGGTTTCTGGGGTAATATTTTTTTTAGAAAAAACCCAACAAAAAACAAAAACAAAAACAAAAACCCAAAAAACAAACAACTGCTTTAAAATATAAAAGTAAGAAAAATGCACATAAATATTATTTACCCTTTGAAATATGAACATTGTTTTATGTTTTTATTAAATTTTATTGAAGTGAAAATGTGTGAGTAAAAGTTATCAATTTCTATCCATGTGATATTTTAAAATATATATAGACATTTACCGTATATCTTCGCCTATAAGTCGAATTTTTTACACCAAAATTTTCTACAAATAGCCAGGGGGTCGACTTACAAGAGAGTCAACAAAAAAAAAAAAAAAAAAAAAAAAATCCTCCTCCGGCATGTCGTAAATGACGTTTTGCAAGTCTGTCATGGGTTTGTTTTTAAATCACGATCTCATCTTAAAGTAGCCTCAAACTGACAATAGTACTATCTGTACTTGCCTTTAATGTTTATTCACTGTAATAAAAGGTTCTAATAAAACATTATTTGATTATTGTCATCCATTATTGTTGTTTTTACAAAGCCGCTTAGTGCATATCGGTAAACAAACGCACCCGTCTCTGAACCAAAAGACATGAGAAGAGGTTAATTAGGTGGCTTACAATACTATCTACAGATAGTGACATAGGGTCATAATCCAGTCAACTTGAAGGTAGTGAAGTCGGTGTGTTTTTTAATGTTAAAAGAACACAGGCAAATCGATCTTTGTTTTAATACTCAGCCAGTGATATGGCGGGGCCGGTAGTAAGAACTCGTGCATTGCATAACTTCCTGCTCCCAAAACAATACCTCGTGTGATTCCGATACCAATGAAAACGAGGCCATCCTAATGAATATTAAATACGCAAACCCGGCTTGTTTCATTGGCGCAGTAATCAATTACTTACCAACCTAATGAATATTAATTAGGCAACACCGGCATGTTTTATTGGTGCAGTAATCAATTACAATTACACGAATTAATTTGGATATAATTTATATATACATAAAATATTACTTTATTCATTCCTCGATCGTCACAGCTATTTGTATACCGTTTTTTATTGCCACGATTTTTTTCCGTTAACAATAATGCCGAAACGTAAACGGAATTCTTATGATGCAGCATTTAAGCTTAAGGTTATTGCCTTTGCCGAAGAAAACAATAACTGTGCCGCAGAACGTGAATTCGGTGTTAGCGAAAAATTAGTGCGAGATTGGAGATGTAAGAAGGAAAAACTTCAAACATGCACCAAAACACTCAAGAAGATGCGATTAAATGCTAGTCCATATGTGGGTATGGAAAATGACTTGAATGAGTGGATCCTGGAACTCAGGCAAAGTGGTTACATCGTAACACGGACGTCTGTACGCATCAAGGCCCTAACTCTTTCTAAAAGTGACAAGTTTGCCGAACAAACATCGGACTTCAAAGCTTCAGCAGGATGGTGTACACGATTCATGAATCGACACGGACTTGCACTGCGTCAAAGAACACACATCGCGCAGAAGTTGCCCAAAGACGTCAACGACAAAGTGGAAAAGTTTCACAAGTTTGTGATTGACGATAGGAAAAATATGTTGTATTCACTGCAGAGTATTGGTAATATGGACGAAACGCCGATGTTTTTTGACATGCCCGCAAATTCAACTGTCCACGTGAAAGGTGAAAAAACAGTGTCTATTAAGACATGTGGTGCAGAGAAATCCCATTTCACTGTTGTTTTGGCCTGTTTGGCAGACGGAACTAAGTTAAAACCCATGGTGATTTTCAAAAGGAAAACTCTGCCAAAGGAAAAGACGCCAGGTGTTCTCATAGCCGCACAGCCAAAGGGATGGGTCGATGAGGAAATTCTTCACCAGTGGCTGATGGATGTGTGGAATAAAAGGCCCGGGGTACTGTTGAATCGCCCGTCGCTGTTGGTTTGGGACATGTTTCGTGTTCATTTGATGGACAGCATCAAGAAGAAGTTACGAAGCATGAAAACGCATCAAGCAGTCATCCCCGCAGGAACGACTTCTCTTTTGCAACCGCTAGATGTGTGCTTAAACAAGCCATTTAAGTGCAACATGAGGAGACAGTGGAATGAATGGATGGTAGAAGGAACCAAACAATTCACAAAGGGAGGGAATTTGAAGCGCCCAGGAATTGAAGTTGTATGTGGATGGGTGAAGAAAGCATGGGACGATATTCCGGATGAAATGGTAAGAAAATCGTTTCTGAAGTGTGGCATTTCAAATGCCTTAGATGGTACGGAGGACGATGAACTCTACAATGACTTGGTGGGAACGGGAAGTTCAGCTGAAACAGAATCAGTCCAGGAAGCTGGGGAAGAAACCCAAGAGGATGACGATCCGTACCAGGACAACATGGCGCTGGCTGAGTTCGAAACCTTGTTTGGGGAGTCGGACAGTGAGGATGAGGATTTCTGGGGTTGGTCACCGAGTGATTGTGCCGATGTATTAACGCTATTTTTGTACTTTTTTGACAGTTGTTTATTTTGAAATTGGACACCATTTTATTGCATTTAATATTGAATGTTGTAATTATGAAATGTTATTAAAAAAAAACTGTAGTAAAAATGTAAATATAAAAACCCCCAACTTGTTTGTTGTATTTGTTTACATACATTTAGCTTCAAATGAAAACAATGTTTTTCGTTACTATAAAACGTAACATACTTCAGAGGGTGCTCATACTGATATGGAGGAAATACTTTCAGTAACAAAATAAGTATGGCGACGGTTGTTGTTTGTGAAGCGAAAATCTTGTACCACAACCTTATAATAAGAATGATATGTTTGTCATCATTTAGTAATGTCAAGAACAACTTGCCACAGAAACTGGGTCGACTTATAAGCGGGTCAAAGCAAAAGTAGCTGATTTTATTACCAAAGAAAGGGGGGTCGACTTATAGGCAGGGTCGACTTACAGGCGAAGATATACGGTACAAGGAAAGGAAAGGAAATGGTTTATTTAATGATGCACTCAACACATTTTATTTACGGTTATATGGCGTTGGACATATGGTTAAGAACCACACATATATTGAGAGAGAAAACCCGCTGTCACCACTTCATGGGCTACTCTTTTCGATTAGCAGCAAGGGATCTTTTATATGCACCATCCCATAGACAGGATAGCACATACCACGGCATTTGAATTACCAGTTGTGGTGCACTGGCTGGAGCAAGAAATAGCCCAATGGGCTCACTGACGGGGATCGATCCCAAACTGACCGCACATCAATCGAGCGCTTTACCACTGGGCTACGTCTCGCCCCAACATTTACAAATGAGATATTTGCAGGTTTTCATTTTATTTAATATGTTGGACTAATAAAAAAAATATTAAATTTTAAACCCATACCAACTAACATAATAATATTTGCCAAACATCTCGGTGTACATAAAAAAGTTTCTTTTGAATTGTTACCAAATTCCATGGTGTAAATATCCCATTTTGATACAGGGAAGATCCAAGGTAAAGCAGTTGCGAGCACAAACATTTTTACCTTTATTCTCTGTGAACCACATTATCAATTGTTAGTTTCAATTCAGGTGAAACTGACTGCCTGGGCTGTTCCTGCATTTTGTCTTACACTTTATTAAAAATGAGATTTAATGTACACAATTATGTTGTTAAAAAATATTTAAAAACAAAATATTACATGGAATTGGTATGAGTTTAAAACATAATAATATGTTTTTATATGAGTTTTAACCACATTCAATGTAGAATTACATGCCAATTCATCTCTTTCCTTTTGACACAAATAAGATATATTGTTTGTATTGCAGATATCACAAGTTATATTGTTTGTATTGTAGATATCACAAGTTATATTGTTTGTATTGTAGATATCACAAGTTATATTGTTTGTATTCTAGTTTGATTTGTTTGACTCCTGCTTTTGTTTTTTCTTTTGCTAATAACATCACTAGCAAGTTATAGTTCTGTATTTTAGATTGATCCATCCCAAGAATACAAGACGGTTGAGGAGCCTGGAATCAAGTTTGATTATGTGGGAGATATCTACCACATTCTGCTTTCTCTTGTAAGTAACCTCAGTAACCTCAGTTCCTTGTACTCTGTCTACTACATTCTGCTTTCTCTTGTAAGTAACCTCAGTAACCTCAGTTCCTTGTACTCTGTCTACTACATTCTGCTTTCTCATGTAAGTAACCTCAGTAACCTCAGTTCCTTGTACTCTGTCTACTACATTCTGCTTTCTCTTGTAAGTAACCTCAGTAAATTCAGTTCCTTGTACTCTGTCTATACATTCTGCTTTCTCTTGTAAGTAACCTCAGTAACCTCAGTTCCTTGTACTCTGTCTACTACATTCTGCTTTCTCTTGTAAGTAACCTCAGTAACCTCAGTTTCATGTACTCTGTCTACCACATTCTGCTTTCTCTTGTAAGTAACTTCAGTAACCTCAGTTCCTTGTACTCTGTCTACTACATTCTGCTTTCTCTTTTAAGTAACCTCAGTAACCTCAGTTCCTTGTACTATGTCTACTACATTCTGCTTTCTCTTGTAAGTAACCTCAGTAACCTCAGTTCCTTGTACTATGTCTACTACATTCTGCTTTCTCTTTTAAGTAACCTCAGTAACCTCAGTTCCTTGTACTCTGTCTATTACATTCTGCTTTCTCTTGTAAGTAACCTCAGTTCCTTGTACTATGTCTACCACATTCTGCTTTCTCTTGTAAGTAACCTCAGTAACCTCAGTTCCTTGTACTTTGTCTACTACATTCTGCTTTCTCTTGTAAGTAACCTCAGTAACCTCAGTTCCTTGTACTCTGTCTACCACATTCTGCTTTCTCTTGTAAGTAACCTCAGTAACCTCAGTTCCTTGTACTATGTCTACCACATTCTGCTTTCTCTTGTAAGTAACCTCAGTAACCTCAGTTCCTTGTACTCTGTCTACCACATTCTGCTTTGTCTTGTAAGTAACCTCGGTAACCTCAGTTCCTTGTACTCTGTCTACCACATTCTGCTTTCTCTTGTAAGTAACCTCAGTAACCTCAGTTCCTTGTACTCTGTCTACCACATTCTGCTTTCTCATGTAAGTAACCTCAGTAACCTCAGTTCCTTGTACTCTGTCTACTACATTCTGCTTTCTCTTGTAAGTAACCTCAGTAACCTCAGTTCCTTGTACTCTGTCTACCACATTCTGCTTTGTCTTGTAAGTAACCTCGGTAACCTCTGTTCCTTGTACTCTGTCTACTACATTCTGCCTTCTCTTGTAAGTAACCTCAGTTCCTTGTACAATGTCTATTACGTTCTGCCTTCTCTTGTAAGTAACCTCAGTAACCTCAGTTCCTTGTGTGTCTACCACATTCTGCTTTCTCTTTTAAGTAACCTCAGTAACCTCAGTTCCTTGTACTCTGTCTACTACATTCTGCTTTCTCTTTTAAGTAACCTCAGTAACCTCAGTTCCTTGTACTATGTCTAGTACATTCTGCTTTCTCTTGTAAGTAACCTCAGTAACCTCAGTTCCTTGTACTATGTCTACTACATTCTGCTTTCTCTTGTAAGTAACCTCAGTTCCTTGTACTCTGTCTATTACATTCTGCTTTATCGTGTAAGTAACCTCAGTAACCTCAGTTCCTAGTACTCTGTCTATACATTCTGCTTTCTCTTGTAAGTAACCTCAGTTCCTTGTACTCTGTCTATTACATTCTGCTTTCTCTTTTAAGTAACCTCAGTAACCTCAGTTCCTTGTACTCTGTCTATTACATTCTGCTTTCTCTTGTAAGTAACCTCAGTTCCTTGTACTATGTCTACCACATTCTGCTTTCTCTTGTAAGTAACCTCAGTAACCTCAGTTCCTTGTACTTTGTCTACTACATTCTGCTTTCTCATGTAAGTAACCTCAGTAACCTCAGTTCCTTGTACTCTGTCTACTACATTCTGCTTTCTCTTGTAAGTAACCTCAGTAACATCCGTTCCTTGTACTCTGTCTACCACATTCTGCTTTCTCATGTAAGTAACCTCAGTAACCTCAGTTCCTTGTACTATGTCTACCACATTCTGCTTTCTCTTGTAAGTAACCTCAGTAACCTCAGTTCCTTGTACTATGTCTACCACATTCTGCTTTCTCTTGTAAGTAACCTCAGTAACCTCAGTTCCTTGTAATCTGTCTACTACATTCTGCTTTCTCTTGTAAGTAACCTCAGTAACCTCAGTTCCTTGTACTCTGTCTACCACATTCTGCTTTGTCTTGTAAGTGACCTCGGTAACCTCAGTTCCTTGTACTCTGTCTACTACATTCTGCTTTCTCTTGTAAGTAACCTCAGTAACCTCAGTTCCTTGTACTCTGTCTACTACATTCTGCCTTCTCTTGTAAGTAACCTCAGTTTCTTGTACAGTGTCTATTACGTTCTGCCTTCTCTTGTAAGTAACCTCAGTAACCTCAGTTCCTTGTACTCTGTCTATACATTCTGCTTTCTCTTGTAAATAACCTCAGTAACCTCAGTTCCTTGTACTCTGTCTACTACATTCTGCTTTCTCTTTTAAGTAACCTCAGTAACCTCAGTTCCTTGTACTATGTCTAGTACATTCTGCTTTCTCTTGTAAGTAACCTCAGTAACCTCAGTTCCTTGTACTATGTCTACTACATTCTGCTTTCTCTTGTAAGTAACCTCAGTTCCTTGTACTCTGTCTATTACATTCTGCTTTCTCTTGTAAGTAACCTCAGTTCCTTGTACTATGTCTACCACATTCTGCTTTCTCTTGTAAGTAACCTCAGTAACCTCAGTTCCTTGTACTTTGTCTACTACATTCTGCTTTCTCTTGTAAGTAACCTCAGTAACCTCAGTTCCTTGTACTCTGTCTACCACATTCTGCTTTCTCATGTAAATAACCTCAGTAACCTCAGTTCCTTGTACTATGTCTACCACATTCTGCTTTCTCTTGTAAGTAACCTCATTACCTCAGTTCCTTGTACTATATCTACCACATTCTGCCTTCTCTTTCAACTGACCTCAGTAACCTCAGTTCCTTGTACTATATCTACCACATTCTGCGTTCTCTTGTAAGTAACCTCAGTAACCTCAGTTCCTTGTACTCTGTCTACTACATTCTGCTTTCTCTTGTAAGTAACCTCAGTAACCTCAGTTCCTTGTACTCTGTCTACTATATTCTGCTTTCTCTTGTAAGTAACCTCAGTAACCTCAGTTCCTTGTACTCTGTCTACCACATTCTGCTTTGTCTTGTAAGTAACCTCAGTAACCTCAGTTCCTTGTACTCTGTCTACTACATTCTGCTTTCTCTTGTAAGTAACCTCAGTAACCTCAGTTCCTTGTACTGTCTACTACATTCTGCTTTCTCATGTAAGTGACCTCAGTAACCTCAGTTCCTTGTACTCTGTCTACCACATTCTGCTTTCTCTTGTAAGTAACCTCAGTAACCTCAGTTCCTTGTACTTTGTCTACTACATTCTGCTTTCTCTTGTAAGTAACCTCAGTAACCTCAGTTCCTTGTACTATGTCTACCACATTCTGCTTTCTCTTGTAAGTAACCTCAGTAACCTCAGTTCCTTGTAATCTGTCTACTACATTCTGCTTTCTCTTGTAAGTAACCTCAGTAACCTCAGTTCCTTGTACTCTGTCTACCACATTCTGCTTTGTCGTGTAAGTGACCTCGGTAACCTCAGTTCCTTGTACTCTGTCTACTACATTCTGCTTTCTCTTGTAAGTAACCTCAGTAACCTCAGTTCCTTGTACTCTGTCTACTACATTCTGCCTTCTCTTGTAAGTAACCTCAGTTCCTTGTACAATGTCTATTACGTTCTGCCTTCTCTTGTAAGTAACCTCAGTAACCTCAGTTCCTTGTACTCTGTCTACTACATTCTGCTTTCTCTTTTAAGTAACCTCAGTAACCTCAGTTCCTTGTACTATGTCTAGTACATTCTGCTTTCTCTTGTAAGTAACCTCAGTAACCTCAGTTCCTTGTACTATGTCTACCACATTCTGCTTTGTCTTGTAAGTAACCTCGGTAACCTCAGTACTACATTCTGCTTTCTCTTGTAAGTAACCTCAGTAACCTCAGTTCCTTGTACTATATCTACCACATTCTGCGTTCTCTTGTAAGTAACCTCAGTAACCTCAGTTCCTTGTACTTTGTCTACTACATTCTGCTTTCTCTTGTAAGTAACCTCAGTAACCTCAGTTCCTTGTACTATGTCTAGTACATTCTGCTTTCTCTTGTAAGTAACCTCAGTAACCTCAGTTCCTTGTACTATGTCTACTACATTCTGCTTTCTCATGTAAGTAACCTCAGTAACCTCAGTTCCTTGTACTCTGTCTACTACATTCTGCTTTCTCTTGTAAGTAACATCAGTAAATTCAGTTCCTTGTACTCTGTCTATACATTCTGCTTTCTCTTGTAAGTAACCTCAGTAACCTCAGTTCCTTGTACTCTGTCTACTACATTCTGCTTTCTCTTGTAAGTAACCTCAGTAACCTCAGTTCCTTGTACTCTGTCTACTACATTCTGCTTTCTCATGTAAGTAACCTCAGTAACCTCAGTTCCTTGTACTCTGTCTACCACATTCTGCTTTCTCGTGTAAGTAACCTCAGTAACCTCAGTTCCTTGTACTATGTCTACCACATTCTGCTTTGTCTTGTAAGTAACCTCGGTAACCTCAGTACTACATTCTGCTTTCTCTTGTAAGTAACCTCAGTAACCTCAGTTCCTTGTACTATATCTACCACATTCTGCGTTCTCTTGTAAGTAACCTCAGTAACCTCAGTTTCTTGTACTTTGTCTACTACATTCTGCTTTCTCTTGTAAGTAACCTCAGTAACCTCAGTTCCTTGTACTATGTCTAGTACATTCTGCTTTCTCTTGTAAGTAACCTCAGTAACCTCAGTTCCTTGTACTATGTCTACTACATTCTGCTTTCTCTTGTAAGTAACCTCAGTTCCTTGTACTCTGTCTATTACATTCTGCTTTCTCTTGTAAGTAACGTCAGTTCCTTGTACTATGTCTACCACATTCTGCTTTCTCTTGTAAGTAACCTCAGTAACCTCAGTTCCTTGTACTTTGTCTACTACATTCTGCTTTCTCTTGTAAGTAACCTCAGTAACCTCAGTTCCTTGTACTATATCTACCACATTCTGCCTTCTCTTTCAACTGACCTCAGTAACCTCAGTTCCTTGTACTCTGTGTACTACATTCTGCATTCTCTTGTAAGTAACCTCAGTAACCTCAGTTCCTTGTACTCTGTCTACCACATTCTGCTTTGTCTTGTAAGTAACCTCGGTAACCTCAGTTCCTTGTACTCTGTCTACTACATTCTGCTTTCTCTTGTAAGTAACCTCAGTAACCTCAGTTCCTTGTACTCTGTCTACTACATTCTGCTTTCTCATGTAAGTAACCTCAGTAACCTCAGTTCCTTGTACTCTGTCTACTTACATTCTGCCTTCTCTTGTAAGTAACCTCAGTTCCTTGTACAATGTCTATTACGTTCTGCCTTCTCTTGTAAGTAACCTCAGTAACCTCAGTTCCTTGTACTCTGTCTATACATTCTGCTTTCTCTTGTAAATAACCTCAGTAACCTCAGTTCCTTGTACTCTGTCTACTACATTCTGCTTTCTCTTTTAAGTAACCTCAGTAACCTCAGTTCCTTGTACTATGTCTAGTACATTCTGCTTTCTCTTGTAAGTAACCTCAGTAACCTCAGTTCCTTGTACTATGTGTACTACATTCTGCTTTCTCTTGTAAGTAACCTCAGTTCCTTGTACTCAGTCTGTTACATTCTGCTTTCTCTTGTAAGTAACCTCAGTTCCTTGTACTATGTCTACCACATTCTGCTTTCTCTTGTAAGTAACCTCAGTAACCTCAGTTCCTTGTACTTTGTCTACTACATTCTGCTTTCTCTTGTAAGTAACCTCAGTAACCTCAGTTCCTTGTACTCTGTCTACCACATTCTGCTTTCTCATGTAAATAACCTCAGTAACCTCAGTTCCTTGTACTATGTCTACCACATTCTGCTTTCTCTTGTAAGTAACCTCAGTAACCTCAGTTCCTTGTACTATATCTACCACATTCTGCCTTCTCTTTCAACTGACCTCAGTAACCTCAGTTCCTTGTACTATATCTACCACATTCTGCGTTCTCTTGTAAGTAACCTCAGTAACCTCAGTTCCTTGTACTCTGTCTACTACATTCTGCTTTCTCTTGTAAGTAACCTCAGTAACCTCAGTTCCTTGTACTCTGTATACTACATTCTGCTTTCTCATGTAAGTAACCTCAGTAACCTCAGTTCCTTGTACTCTGTCTACCACATTCTGCTTTCTCTTGTAAGTAAC